>NC_057798.1:808703785-809001285 GCF_018294505.1 Triticum aestivum | reverse complement strand
GCAATAATGATTACCGATCTTGTTAACAATTGCCTAGGACAATTCCACACATCATACCATCATTATTCCACGCTCGCTATTTGTATTATATTGTAATATATTCTAACTTTACTTAGGCATCAACTATTTTTATGTTTTAGTTCTCCAATATCATGCAAATCTATCCTCTTTATACCCACAATGTAGTTCTATTTCTCGTTTCTAGATAAAAGCAAACGCTCAGTGTACGTAGAGACGTATCAGTGGTAGATAGGACTTGAGAGAATATGGATCTTACCTTTGGCTCATCGTGGGTACAACATTCCATACTTATCACTTCCATCTTTGGAATTTGCTACAATGATTCCTTGCACTTGGGGATTATCAAGCTCTTTTCTGGCGCCGTTGCCAGGGAGCAATAGCGTGGGGTTAATATTTTTGTGTATGCTTGGTAGATTTTGTTCACTAAGTAGATTTTGTTTTTTCTTTTGTTTTTTTATTGTTTTCTTTCTTCAGTTGTGGGTAAAACAAACATAAAATTTAAAAAATGCAAAATACAAAATACAAAAAATACTTACTTGCCTCTTATGCCTAGCTTAATGACTTTAAATAAATCGTTTCCTGGGAGACAACCTTGAAATTTTCGGGGCTATTTTACTCCTTTTGTGTAATATAAACTTTACTATGTGTGGCACTAAATTTTCAAAAATAAAAAATAAAGGGGAACCTATTTTTTCAAAAAGGGAAGTAGTTGGAAGGTTATGTATTGGAGAAATGAGGGTCGACCTTGAACACTTGTGTTCAAGCTCATGGAAACACTTCAGAATTTTTCATGAAACTTTCTCACAAAAATAATTATCACCTTGTACAAATCCATTATATTATAAAAATAATGTGCCAAGATTTACCGTTAGCATGTTTAAATTCCCCGTTTGAATTTAAATATTTTACTGGAATGTGCAAAACTTCTAAAAAAATTATGCATTCATTCTATGCAAATTGTCTATTTTTCCTATTTTGCAGATTTTTTTGAGTTACTATCTGCATCTTTACAAATTGTCATGTTTTCACATATTGTTGTTATAGTTTCTTTATATGCTTATGTTTGAAATCTTATTGAGCCCCATTGACTTGGAAGCCATAGAATTCTGATAGTATACAGTGGGTAATGTTTTATTATAATTATATAATAATGTGACACCATGACATGATGGGATTTGATGTTATATGTACTAACCCCTCAAATAAAAAGTTTGGTTAAGTTTTGTGTGTATGGAGTGTTCAAAGATTGAGGAGGTGTCGATATGAGGAGAATAAGGAGAGGCAAGAGGTCAAGCTTAGGGATGCCCAAGGTATCCCCGGAAGGCATCCCATCTTTCTTCTTCAAAAATTATCGGTATGCCTTGTTTTTTGTTTTGTTCACATGATATGCCTAAATTCTTGGAGAGTCGTTTGCCTTTTCTTTTTCTTTTAGCAATGCACCATGCTGGTATGAGATAGTCCTTGGTTGATTTATAGAATACTTCATGCACTTCAGTTAAATCTTTTGAGTATGCTTTATAGAATGCTCTTTGTGCTTCACTTAAATTATTGGAGTATGGCTTTATAGAATGCTTCGTGTGCTTCACTTATATGTTTTGAGCTTGGATATTGGTCTCTGTATATTCATTGTAGAATGCTCTATGAACTTCAATTATATCTTTTAAAGTTGAATGAAATTATCATTGAAAGTGGGTTTGGAAGAGTGTCAACTCTATGTAGCAATAATCCCACTATTTTGGGAGGTGTTGAATCTTATTAGAATAATGATAAAGATGGATTTGGAGAGGTCATAACTTTATCTAGTGATGATTGCACTATTTTGGAACAAATTTCAAATGATTACAATGAGAACAAAGTTGCTACTTATGATAATTATTGTGATGGTACTTAAAGTAGTAATAATTATTCTTATAAAATTTGTCGTAATTATGAATATCCTCTCAGTAATACCAAGTTCCCTCTCCATGTGCTAAATTATAGAAATTTGCACTTGTTACACCTTCCTATGCTAGCTAACTCTCTTATCTTTAAGTGAGTATCATTAAAATATCAATTCCTAGCTAAGAAGCTTTAAAGAAAAGTGCTTGTGTGGAGGTAACCCAATATTTACCCGTATTGTTTTTGTGTGTTCACATGATTAAGCTACTGTAATATCATGTTTTGTGTCCTTTATTTCAATAAAGTGCCAAATAAGACTTTTGGGATGGTGAAAATACTTGTTGATAAGACCTTTGGGATGGTGCAGATACTTGTTGATTTGACTGTGTGCAAAAACAGAAACTTTTGCACCCAGTATTTGATTTTACATTTTTACTGGAGTGTCACAAAATTCTTAAATTTTGACACAGTATTGAGTTACAATTTTTTTAGTTTGTCCTAATTTTCAGAATTGTTGCAGTTACAAAAGTATGGTTCTAATTCAAATCATTACAGACTATTCTGTTTTTGACAGAATCTGTTTGGTTTGCATAGTTTGCTTGTTTTACCATTTCCATAGCTTATATTGAGTGATATAAATCATGGAAATGATAGAGTACGGCAGGCATTATGTCAGAACAATTTTGGATCTTGTCTTGACAGTACAAAAGTGAATGATTTATTTATTATCATACTAACTTATCTCACGAGTTTCATTAAGTTTTGCGTGATTTAAGTTTTCAAGTTTTGGGTGAGATATCGATGTGAGGAGAATAGATGGCCTTGGGGATGCCCATGGCATCCCAAGGTAATATTCAAGTAAGACTCAAGCGTCTATGCTTGGGGATGCCCCGGAAGGCATCCCCTCTTTTGTCTTCAAAATTATCGGTATATCTTAATTGGAGCTATATTTTTATTCGTCATTTGATATGTGTTTTTCTTGAAGCATCTTTTCATTTTGCTTTCTGTTTTAATAAAGTATTTGGACCTGAAATCTTTATTTGCAGAGAGTCTTCACAAAGCTACTTAATTATTTAACTACTCATTTGATCTCCACTTATATCTTTTTGGAGTAGTTTGTCATTTTCTCTCGTGCTTCATTTATATCCTATAAGAGTAAATTGTTGAGTAAATTGAATATTATAAAGTGGAAATTCTATGTGCTTCATATGCTTGCATCATACTTGGTAGTAGTTTCACATTGGGTTTAGAAAGTAAAAAAATCTATTGAAGTTTGACAATCACTATATTGGTCATAGAAGCTATTCATGGATGATTAATATAAGAAAGAGAAATTTCACATACAAATATAGTATCTTGGACATCTTTTATGATTGTAAATAGCAATCAATTATTTTCAAACTTGAACAAATTAGTTGAAGTTGGACAAGGAAGAAAACGTAATGAGTTATGTTTGGGTATATTTGCGTAGAAGTTATATTGTTATGGACGCCCCCCCCCCCCCACATGTGGTGCTTGCTTATGATCTTTTGCTAGCCAAAAATTTGTACTAAGTCAAAATAACATTTGGGCATCCAAAAAACCTTTAAACCCAGTTTCTTGTCAGGAGAGTCCACCATATCTACCTATGGATTGAATAAGATCCTTCAAGTAAGTTCTCATAAAGATGCTCTATAGGTATCTCCAAAGGTTTTTGTTGAGTTGGCATAGATCGAGATTAGGATTTGTCACTCCGAATATCGGAGAGGTATCTCTGGGCCCTCTCGGTAATACACATCATAAGCCTGGAAGCCAATGAGTAAGGAGTTAGTCACGAGGTGATGTATTACGCAATGAGTAAAGAGACTTGCCGGTAATGAGATTTAACTAGGTATCAAGATACCGATGATCGAATCTCGGGCAAGTAAAATACCGATAGACAAAGGGAATTACATATGTTGTCATAACAGTTCGACCTATAAAGATCTTCATAGAATATGTAGTAGCCAATATGGGCATCCAGGTTCCGCTATTGTTTATTAACCAGAGAGGTGTCTCGGTCATGTCTACATAGTTCTCAAACCCGTAGGGTCCGCACGCTTAACGCTCGTTGACGATATATTGTTATATGAGTTATATGATTTGGTGACCGAATGTTGTTCGGAGTCCTGGATGAGATCACTGACATGATGAGGAGTCTCAAAATTGTCGAGATTTAAAGGTTGATAAATAGAACGATGGTATTCGGACAATGGAAGTGTGTCAGGATTTGCCGGTAGCCATTGCGTCACCAGAAAGGATTCCGGACAACACCCGACATGTATATGGGCTTAAAGGGCCAAGGGAGGGACAGACCAGCCCACAGGGGGCTGGTGCGCCCCTCTCCCTGGCCGGCCAGCCCTAGGGATGGAAAAGAGGGAGGGCTAGCCCCTCCTACCTTCCCCTCTCATGGGAATGAGAAAGGAAAGGGGGGGGGCCACCACCCTCCCCTGCCTTTTCCCCGCTCCTATACATGGCAGGGGGCGCCACCTTGGGAGAGACCCCAAGTAGGATTCCCCCTACTAGGGTGCCCTCCTTGGCTGCTCCTCCCTTCCTCCCACCTATATATATGTGGGAGGGGGGTGCCTAGTACATAACAGACAATTACCTAGCCATGTGCGGCGCCCCCTTCCACCGTTTACATCCCTGGTCATATTTTCGTAGTGCTTAGGCGAAACTCTGCGGAGATAACTTCACCGTCACCGTCACCATGCCGTCGTGCTGTCGGAGATCGTCCACTACCTCGTTGTCTTGCTGGATCAAGAAGGCGCGGACGTCACCGAGTTGAACGTGTGCTCAACACGGAGGTGTTGTATGTTCGGTACTCGATCGGTTGGATCGCGAAGAAAGTTCGACTACATCAATCGTGTTGTCAAACGCTTATGCTTACGGTCTACGAGGGTAAGTAGACACAATCTCCCCTCTCTTTGCTATGCATCTCCATGGATATATCTTGCATGTGCATAGAATTTTTTTATTTTCCATGCAACGTTCCCCAACAGCGGCATCCGAGCCAGGTCTATGCGTAGCCGATATGCATGAGTACAATACAAAGAGTTGTGGGTGGTGATAGTCATACTGCTTACCACCAACGTCTTATTTTGATTTGGCGGTATTGCGGGATGAAGCGGCCCATACCAAACTGACATGTCCACGCACATGAAACCGGTTCCACCGACTGACATGAAACTAGTTTGCATCAAGGTGGCTGGCGGGTGTTTGTTTCTCCTACTTCAGTTAAATAAAATTTGACTACGGCCAGTCCTTGAAGAAGGTTAAAACAACAAACTTGGTAAATCGCCGTTGTGGTTTTTGCTGTAGGTAAGAACGTCTCTTGCTAGAAACCCGTAGCAGCCACGTAAAACTTGCAGGGTATGTTGTGATGTGATATGGTCAACACATGATGTGATATACGTTATTGTATGAGATGATCATGTTTTGTAATTTATCGGCAACCGACATGAGCCTTATGGTTGTCTTATTATTGTTTGAAATGCAAGCGCCATGTAATTGCTTTACTTTATCATGAAGCAATAGTTGGCGAGACGACCACGCGCAACGATGGAGATCAAGGTCTCGAGCCGGAATGATGGAGATCATTAAGTTGCTTTGGAGATGGAGATCAAAAGCACAAGATGATGATGGCCATATCATGTCACATATTTTGATTTCATGTGAAGTTTATCCTTTATGCATCTTATTTTGCTTAGAGTGACGATAGCATGATAATATGGTCCCTTCACTAAATTTCAAGATATAAGTGTTCTACCTGAGTACGCATCGTTGCAAAAGTTCGTCGTTTCGAGACACCACGTGATGATCGGGTGTGATAGACTCTACGTTCACATACAAGGTGTAAGACAATTTTGCACATGCGGAATAATTGGGTTAAACTTGACGAGCATAGCATGTACAGACATGGTCTCGAAAGGTCGAACGTGAGTCATATAGTAGATATGATAAACATAGAATTATTCATCATTGATGATACCCCATCTCACGTGATGATCAGACATGGGTTAGTCGATTTGAATCGCGTATCACTTAGATAACTTGAGGGATGTTTATTTAAGTGGGAGTTCATTAGTAATTTGATTAATTGAACTTAACTTACCATGAACTTAGTCTTATAGTTTAGCATATCTATGTTGTAGATCAATAGCTCGCAATATAGCTCCCCCATTTTTTGATATGTTCCAAGAGAAAATAAGTTAAAAAAATTTAGTAGCAATGATGTGGAATGGGTCTGTGATATGAGGATTATCCTCATTGCTGCAAGGACGAATTATGTCCTTAATGCACTGCTAGGTGACAGATCTATTGCAAGAGCAGATGTGGATGATATGAACGTTTGACAAAGCTCAGTATGATGACTACTTGATAGTTTAGTGCGGCATACTTTATGTCTTAGAACCGGGACTTCAAAAACGTTTTGAACGCCACGTAGAATATGAGATGCTTCAAGAGCTGAAATTGGTATTTCAGACTCATGCCCATGTCGAGAGTTATGAGACCTCTGACAAGTACTTTGCCTAGAAGATGGAGGAGAATAGCTCAACCAGTGAGCATGTGCTTAGAATTTCTGGGTACTACAATCCCTTGAATAAAGTGGGAGTTAATCTTCCAGATAAGATAGTGATTGACAAGAGTTCTCTAGTCACTATCACCAAGCTACTAGTACTTCGTGATGAACTATAATTTGCAAGGGATGACGAAAACAATTCCCAAGCTCTTCGCGATGCTGAAATCGGCGAAGGTAGAAATCAAGAAAGAGCATCAAGTGTTGATGGTTAACAAAACCACTAATTTCAAGAAAAAGGGCAAGGGACAGAAAGGGAAGTTCAAGAAGAACAACAAATAAGTTGCCGCTCCCGCGAAAAAGCCCAAAGCTAGACCCAAGCCAGAAACTGAGTGCTTCTACTGCAAAGCAAATGATCATTGGAAGCGAAATTGTCCCAAATATTTGGCATATAAGAAGGATGGCAAAGTGAACAAAGGTATATTTGATATACATGTTATTGTTGTGTTCCTTACTAATGCTCAGAGTAGCGTCTGGGTATTTGATACTAGTTTGGTTGCTCATATTTGTAACTCAAAACAGGAGCTGCGGAATAAACAAAGATTGGCTTAGGATGAGGTGACGATGCGCGTCGGAAATGGTTCCAAGATCGATGTGATCACCGTTGGCACGCTACCTCTACATCTACCTTCAGGATTAGTTTTAGACCTGAATAATTGTTACTTCGTGCCCATGTTGAGCATGAAAATTATATCTGGATCTTGTTTATTGCGGGACAATTATTCATTTAAGTCAGAGAATAATGGTTGTTCTATTCATATGAATAATATCTTTTATGGTCATGCACCCTTGAAGAGTGGTCTATTCTTGTTGAATCCCGATTGTAGTGATACACATATTTATAATATTGATGCCAAAAGATGCAAAGTTGATAATGATAGTGCAACATATTTGTGGCACTACCGTTTAGGTCATATTGGTATAAAGTGCATGAAGAAACTCCATGCAGATCGGCTTTTGGAATCACTTGATTATGAATCATTTGATGCTTGAGAACCATGCCTCATGGGAAAAATGACTAAACTCTGTTCTCCAGAACAATGGAGCGAGCTAATGACTTACTGGAAATAATGCATACCGATGTATGCGGCCCGATGAGTGTTGAAGCATGCGGCGGGTATCGTTATTTTCTCAATTTCACTTATGATTTGAGTAGATGTGGGTATATCTACTTGGTGAAACACAAGTCTGAAACATTTGAAAAGTTCAAAAAAATTCAGAATGAAGTGGAGAATCATCGTAACAAAAAAAATAAAGTTTCTACAATCTGATCGCGGAGGCGAATATTTGAGTCACGAGTTTGGCCTTCATTTAAAGCAATGTGGAATAGTTTCACAACTCAGGCCACCTGGAACACCGCAGTATAATTAATGGTGTGTACGAACATTGTAACAATACTTTATTAGATATGGTACGATCTATGATGTCTCTTACCGATTTACCACTATCGTTTTGGGGTTATGCATTAGAGACAGCTGCATTCACGTTAAATAGGGCACCATCTAAATCCGTTGAGATGACACGGTATTAACTGTAGTTTGGCAAGAAACCTAAGCTGTCGTTTCTTAAAGTTTGGGGATGGGATCCTTATGTCAAAAGGCTTCAGCTAGATAAGATCGAACCCAAATCGGATAAGTGCGTATTCATAGGATACCCTAAAGAAACTATTGGGTACACCTTGTACCACAGTTCGAAAGGGAAGATCTTTGTTGCTAAGCCTGGGTCCTTTTTTAAGGACTTTGTCACGAAAGAAGTGAGTGGGAGGAAAGTAGAACTTGATGAGGTAAATGTACCTTCTCTCGAATTAGAAATTAGCTCATCACACAAAACTGTAACCGTGATGCCTACACCAACTAAAGAGGAAGCTAATGATGATGATCATGAAACTTCAGATGAAGTTACTACTGAACTTCGTAGATCAATCAGAGCACGATCCGCACCAGAGTGGTACGGTAATCCTATTCTGGAAGTCATGTTACTAGACCAAGGCGAACCTACAAACTATGAAGAAGCTATGATGAGCCCAGATTCCAACAGATAGCTTGAGGCATGAAATCTGAGATACGATCTATGTATGAGAACAAAGTGTGGACTTTGGTGGATTTGCTTGATGATCGGAAAGTCATAGAAAATAAATGGATCTTCAAGAAGAAGACTGACGATGATGGTAATGTTACTGTCTACAAAGCTCGACTTGTCGCAAAAGGTTTTCGACAAGTTCAAGGGGTTGACTACGATGAGAATTCCTCACCCGTGGCGATGCTTATGTCTGTCCAAATCATGTTAGGAATTGCCGCATTTTATGATTATGAAATCTAGAAAATGGATGTCAAAATTGCATTCCTTAATGGATATCTTAAAGAAGAGTTGTATATGATGCAACCAGAATGTTTTGCCGATCCTAAAGGTGTTGACAAAGTATGCAAGCTCCAGTGATCCATCTATTGACTTGTGCAAGCATCTCGGAGTTGGAATATACGCTTTGATGAGGTGATCAAAGCATTTGGTTTTATACGGACTTAAGGTGAAGCCTGTATTTACAAGAAAGTGAGTGGGAGCTTTGTAGCATTTCTGATATTATATGTGGATGACATATTGTTGATTGGAAATGATATAGAATTTCTGGATAGCATAAAAGGATACTTGAATAAGAATTTTTCAATGAAAGACCTCGGTGAAGCTGCTTACATATTGGACATCAAGATCTATAGGGATAGATCGAGACGCTTAATAGGAATTTCACAAAGCACATACCTTGACAAAGTTTTGAAGAAGTTCAAAATGGATTGGTCAAAGAAAGGGTTCTTGCCTGTGTTACAAGGTGTGAAATAGAGTAAGACTCAAAGCCCGACCACGACAGAAGATAGAAAGAGAATGAAAGTCATTCCCTGTGCCTCAGCCATAGGTTCTATAAATTATGCCATGCTATGTACCAGACCTGTTGTGTTCCTTGCCATGAGTTTGTCAAGGGGGTACAATAGTGATCCAGGAGTAGATAATTGGACAGCGGTCAAAATTATCCTTAGAGGACTAAGGAAATGTTTCTCAGTTATGGAGGTGATAAAGGGTTCGTCGTAAAGGGTTAATCCGATGCAAGATTTAACACTAATCTAGATGACTCCGAGTCTCAATCTGGATACGTATTGAAAGTGGGAGTAATTAGCTAGAGTAGCTCCGTGCAGAGCATTGTAGACATAGAAATGGCAAAATACATACGGATCTGAATGTGGCAGACCCGTTGACTAAACCTCTCTCACGAGCAAAACATGATCAAACCTTAGTACTCTTTGGGTGTTAATCACATGGCGATGTGAACTAGATTATTGACTCTAGTAAACTATTTGGGTGTTAGTCACACGTTGATGTGAACTATGAGTGTTAATCACACGACGATGTAAACTAGATTATTGACTCTAGTGCAAGTGGGAGAATGAAGTAAATATGCCCTAGAGGCAATAATAAAGTTGTTATATTATATTTCCTTATTCATGATAAAGGTTTATTATTCATGCTAGAATTGTATTGATCGGAAACTTAAATACATGTGGGAATACATAAACAGATATCGTGTCCCTAGTAAGCCTCTACTAGACTAGCTCGTTGATCAAAGAAGGTTTAGGCTTCCTAACCGTGGACATGTGTTGTCATTTGGTAACGATATCACATCATGAGTAGAATGATGTGATGGACAAGACCTATCTGTTAGCTTAGTATAATGATCGTTTAGTTTAGTGCTATTGCTTTCTTCATGTCAAATACATATTCCTCCAACTATGAGATTATGTAACTCGTGGATACCGGAGGAATGCGTTGTGTACTATCAAATGTCACAACGTAACTAGGTGATCATAAAGATGCTCTATAGGTATCTCCAAAGGTTTTTGTTGAGTTGGCATAGATCGAGATTAGGATTTGTCATTCCGAATATCGGAGAGGTATCTCTGGGCCCACTCGGTAATACACATCATAAGCTTGCAAGCCAATGACTAAGGAGTTAGTCACGAGGTGATGTATTAGGGAACGAGTAAAGAGACTTGACGGTAATGAGATTGAAACTGGTATGAAGATATCGACAATCGAAACTCGGGCAAGTAAAATACCAATAGACAAAGGGAATTACATATGTTGTCATAAGAGTTCAACCTATAAAGATCATCGTAGAATATGTAGGAGCCAATATGGGTATCCAGGTTCCGCTATTGTTTATTGACCAGAGAGGTGCCTCGGTCATGTCTACATAGTTCTTGAACCCGTAGGGTCCGCACGCTTAACGCTCGTTGACGATATAGTGTTATATGAGTTATATGATTTTGTGTCCGAATGTTGTTCGAAGTCCCGGATGAGATCATGGACATCACAAGGAGTCTCGAAATGGTCGAGAGGTGAAGATTGATATATAGAACGATGGTATTCAAAGAGTGGAAGTGTTTCCGGATGCACCGGGTAGCCATTGCATCACCGGAAGGGTTCCGGACAACCCCTGACATGTATATGGGATTAATGGGCCAAGGGAGGGACATACCAGCCCACAGGGGGCTGGTGCACCCCTCTCCCTGGCCGGCCAACCCTAGGGAAGGAAAAGAGGGAGGGCTAGCCCCTCCTACCTTCCCCTGTCATGGGAATGAGAAAGGAAAGGGGGGGCGCCACCCTCCCCTGCCTTTTCCCCGCTACTATACATGGCAGGGGGCACCTTGGGAGAGACATCAAGTAGGATTCGCCCTACTTGAGTGCCCCCCTTGGCTAGTCCTCTCTCCCTCCCACCTATATATATGTGGGAGGGGGGCTCCTTGCACATGACAAATAATTGCCTAGCTGTCTGTGGCGCCCCCTCCAAGGTTTACACTCCCGGTCATATTTTCATAGTGCTTAGGCGAAGCCCTGCGGAGATAACTTCAGTGCCACCGTCACCACGCCGTCGTGCAGTCGAAACTCATCCACTACCTCGCCGTCCTGATGGATCAACAAGGCGCAGACGTCACTGAGCTGAACGTGTGCTGAACAAGGAGGTGACGTACGTTCTGTACTCGATCGGTTTGATCGTGAAGAAAGTTCGAATACATCAACCGCCTTGTCAAACGCTTCCGCTTACAGTCTACGAGGGTACGTAGACACACTCTCCCCTCTCGCTGCTATGCATCTCCATGGATAGATCTTGCGTGTGCGTAGATTTTTTTCTCCATGCAACGTTCCCCAACAAGTTCACCACTATAGGAAGGCGAGACACACTCATCAACGTTGTAGAGAGGTGACACCAGACTCCGCCCGCCTCCCCTCCACCAACGACGACCATGACCGGTCTTCCTCATCGTACTGAGGCAGACCCGTCGGGCCACTGCCCAGAGCCGCCACTCTGGCATCCAGGATCCACAGCAGGCCGTGGCCTACCGGAATCACACCGCCGGGCATGCCAACCGTCGGACAGAGCCAACCTTGAGTGTCGGCGGCACCACACCACCACCACGAGCCATCCTCAACCACGCCAGAGATGGGAGCAACCCAGGCGCGCAACCACCACCGCTTAGGGCCGCTGGCCGGCGCCAGAGCCCACACCACCTGGAGGAGACAGAATCTGGGCTGGATGCCCGAGATCCATAGCCACCAGCCATGAAGGCCGCCCCCATGCTGCCCTGGCAGCCGTGGCGGCACAGCCACCGCCGGAGTCCTCTGGGGCCGCCGCCCCATCATCCCGCTTCCGCCGCGCCGTCAGGCTCCCATGGGCGCCGTCACGCCGCATCTGGAGACCTCCACGCGAGGAAAGGAGACGAGCGCGCCACCGTCGTGAGCCAAGCGAGCTTCGCTCGCCGGCCTCCTCCAGCGACGGCGGGGAAAGGAAAGGGGAGGAGAGTCTGGGTTGGCGGCGGCTAGGGTTCTCATGAGCCCCCCCCCCCCCCTCGAGGCAGCGCAGGCGACGGGTGTACAAAACTAATTAAATTGATATTTGAGGAAACGGAAAGTTCCTTCATAGCTCGTCCTACACAGTACCTCTTATCTGTGCCGTTGGTCACGTTATGGAGATGTGTGCTAGTAACAGAATCAGCAGTAGTTTTCCTGTAGCCACAGAGTGATTAGTCTGAAAAGGCATAGCTACGTGAACAGTACCAAGATTCCCTCCTAGGTCCACGCGCCCCCCTCTGTACCATCACGCACTGCTGGGTCACTCTTTCTTTCACAGCAGAAAACAGGGCGCCAGTGATTAACAGAGAGTGGACAGATGCATGTGCATCTCGGCTGCAGTGCTAGCTGTTGTCATGTCGGAGGTCTATCTCAGCCTACATGTGAGTGAGAAAGAGTGGGGTTGTACCCCGTTGGGAGAGGGAGGGAGGAGAAAGGTAAGCAGATACGTATAAATTTATTTTTGTGAGCCCACGCGAATGGAGGAGAAATAGAATGAGGGAGAACACGCTCCTCGTAGGGAAGAGAAGAGAGAGAAATCAGCCTATCATCATCCAGATATGACATTTATTTTTGTGTGCGTTGCATGCATGCATGCAAATATTTGGAGCAAGTATTTACTAATTTTTTTTCTCACGGACGTTACTTAAGGGTGATCCAAGCAAATCAGCTGAACCGGGTTGCACTCCAACGTCCTACTGCCATACGAATGAGTCAGCATTTAACCGGAGTAGTAATGACACGCTGAATGAACTAACAAGTCAGGTCGAGTACAGTGGTAGTCAGTCGTAGGTGCACACACGTCAAGTCATGTCATGTACAGTGGCCTACTAGGCCCCATCCAATTTTCGAATTTAGTAGTCATCGCGGCAGAGAATTAAGAACTGAGCGAATGGCGCAACAGCTGAGTTCTGCTAATGTGCACACATTTAAATGAAACACAGGAACCAATGGATGGCTGTGATAATAGGTACCATGTAGCCTGCCCTAGGAAAAACCACTCTCTTGAGGAAATGAGGTTACTAAAACTAATTTAAGTGGAAGCTAGGCGAAACAGTAATGAACCTCTCACACAATAACAGAGTAGTCGATCCTAAAAAAAAAACAGAGTAGTCAGAAAAGCTGAATAGCACCCTCGGTAATATGTGTGGAGATGGCAAGAACTTGTTAGGTATAATCTTGTGTAAGTATGGTAAGAGCATCTTCAACAAAGAGATGTGGATGCAAAAATAACTATTTGCTGCATCTTCGAGGCCCAAAACTCCATCTCCAACAGATGATGTAAATGCAAAAAAAAAAAATTACATCTCTCCACCACTAGGAGAAGTAAAATACAACACTTGGAGATACAAAATTGTATTTCCACACCCAGGAGATATAAAACTGGGGGCCGCGCGGCAACCGCCCAACCGCCTTCGATTTTGTTCCGCCCGCCCGCCAGACGGCTGCTCGCCTCCGCTGCCCGCGATTTCTGGCCGGAAACGTTATCGTCGCCGCCCGTCCGTCAATTCCCAACCGTGCCGCAACCCCCGTCGGCTATTCCCGCCGCTCGACGCGCCGCCGTAGCCGCCATTTGAGTCTGTCCCGCCATACTTCCGCTTTCGCATCACTCCCCCAACGCACCACGCCGTCGCCGCACGCTACCAGATCCTTCCGCTCCATCGCCCCCACCACTGGTTCCGCAGCCGCCGGCCGCCTCCAAAACGGCTGAATTGGCCGCTTCTCCGCCGCCGAATCACCTCCACGCTGCCGCATGATTTGGGTTCCCCCTCGCAGCCGTCGGATTGAAGTTGCACATCTACCGCCACGCCTCCGCCCCTTTTCCGCTGCAAGACTCGGCCTTCTCGCGTTGCACGGGGGTCGCACCAGCCGCCCATCCGCGACCAATCCGCCGCTCAATTAACAGCCGCACCGCTGGCCATTCGAGCTCCTGTCGCCGCATTCGACCTCCGGCTCTCGTCGTTCAGCCACCGACGCACCTGCTGCGGCCGCTCATTCCGCCGGCACAACTGCCGCCGCCGCTTGGTCCATCGACACTCCTCCCGGCTCTCGGCGCTCAGCCGCCGGCGCTCATGCCGACTAGTTTTACATCTTCATTTGCATCATCTATTGAAGTTGAACTTTTACGTCTCCAATATACATCATCTGTTGAAGTTGCCTCTTTTTTGATGATGTAAAATGCACTTTTTAAATATGTAAATTTTACATCCGTTACTTTTTCATCTTTAAATTTGTATAGTCTATTGGAGATGCTCTAATTAGTGACCACGTAGCTTGATTCTGAGTAGGCTAGCTAGTTACTTTCCAAGTATACTTGTGCGGTGAAAGTACTACAGTTCTTGTCAGTTTAGCTGTTAGTATCCGAGTCAAGTTATTACTACTTGTGTAGTTTGTTAGCTGTTAGTATCCGAGTCAAGTTAGTACTACATCTGTAAAGAAATATAAGAGCGTTTAGATATATAGTGATCTAAACGCTCTTATATTTCTTTACAGAGAGAGTACTTGTGAGTCGTGGTGGTCTTGTGAGTCACGTAGTTATAGTTTGGTTCTGTGTACATATACACATCAGAGGCTGCACCGTGGAGACTAGATTATACGCTCTGAACATTGAGTAATAAAGAAATAAAGAAACAAGAGTGGTGCGACTCAAGATGGCAACGGGGACGAAACTCGCCGGATTTTGCTTGCTCAAATCTGTCCCCACTAGAAAAATGCAAACCCGTACCCATGCACGAGGCCAGTTTTTTGCCCATCCCCTGAACCGGTAGGGTTTTCTGAACCTGCGGGGAACCCATCCTCGCGAGCAGTTAGCAAAAACATCAGCTTTTCAAACAAAGACATGAGCATATTATGGCGATGACAGCATAAAAGATCAGCATATATAAGCATCAAAACATAAGATAAATACTAGCCACAAAAAATAGCATTTCAGCAGCAAACATTGTATATTTTAGAAGCATTTCAGCAACAACAAGAGAAAAAGGGAGCATATTTCAGCAGCAAAACTTTGGCGTCTAGGTCGGTCGTGTACTCCTTTAGTCCTAGGGTCGTGGCTGGATCAGTGTATGCTACATATTTTTACGTGTATGGCTGGCTTTGGGTTCGGTACTACTGAAACGGTTCTGAACCCATAAAACATTGCCGGTTTATAATTTACCCAGCAGCAACCCCGCCGGGTTAAAAAGACACCCATCCCCATCCCCTAATAGGGTAAAAACCGGCGACGCCACGGGTTTCGGAGCCTCATTGCCATCTTAAGGTGCCACATATGCCCTTGGCAAAAAACAAATAAAAAAATATGCGCGTGTTCGTGATATTTTCATGTGATCCAACCATGATTAATAATTCAGCACTCAACATTAAGTAAAATCGCCAAACTAGCTTTAGACTGAGTTACCATATAATCCTTAAAAGTATGGCAAACAATTATCGATGAAACGAGCAACCTGTAGCCAAAACAATGGCTGTGTGCATCGTCTGATGCAAAGGCCTGGTGTTGACACTCCTTTAAAAATGTTGTAGCCAAAACAGAAGAAAAAAAAGATAGGATAATCTTCTTGGTTAAACAGTACGTACCTCACACAATAGCAGATATCAAGAACGTAGTCCGCACAACGAAGAGCGCAGGTAGCACAATAGTGTTCCAAGAGGATGTGATGGCAAAACCTGCAGGTCAAGGAACAGATTCAGTGGTTCAGTTAACTTGCATACATATCATTTAACAGGACAAGCTCGCTGGAGAAGATAGGTGGGATACAGATCCAACGTGCCAAACCATCACACACGGGCATCGCAAGCTAATACTATAAGCAGGGAAGAACTCTAGGTCAACTAGCCTGGACTGGCTTTCCTTCACCGACTTCCCATCCACCTCCATGGTGTCTGGCAACAGAGAAGGAGAAAAGACTCCATGCAGCCGAACTTGTTGGATCACTGTCCTATGAATTAATTCAAACGGCTACGGCGACACTGAATCGCTACCGGTGGACTCAGGAGAATTCTAAGTTCTACCTCGATGGAAGTGGAACCACCGGCAGCAAGGTCCAAACAATTCTTCAGCTAGTTTCATAATATGGGGCGCAAGGAGATTCCGTAATTTTTCACCAAAAAATGGAGATTCCGTAAAAATCAAACAAACACTGGAAGAGAAACTCCAAAAACACAACAAACTAGCCAGCACTGAAAGAAACGGCCCAATTATAGCTAAAACGAAACGAAAGGCATAGATCCTTGGGCATCATTAATGTCATCGACACCATAGTATGTACCTTGCTCAGAGAATCGCACAGAAAATGAACGTAGCCGCACAATGAAGTGAGCAGCGAGTACTAATGTTCCATGAGGATGTCAACAACTTAAGGAGTGGGATGTCAACGCACCAAATAGTCGTTGAGTTACTTTGTGAAAGTATCCTTTCATTAGCCATGTGATGGGAATCGATAGTCAACTTCAGGAGTAGTACTTTCTTTTTGCATGTTTATTTTATAATGAAATTAGTTGTCATAGATCGACGTGGGAAGGACGAACTGCGCACGTATAGAAGAAGTTTATCAATCATTTACGAGAAAATGCTTGGTGTTGGATCCATACAGAAGTATATAGGCCTTCATTAAAGATACTGGATTTTTTGCAATTAGAAATATAGGCCATTTTGTTTGTCGAATGTCTTTACAACTAGACATGAGAGATGAATGGATTGTCTGCTATCTATTATAGGATGTACTACAGACAATGAAGATTAACTGATGGTATTTACATAGCCACACCCGCAACCATTTTCAGATACATGTCCCTCTAGCACTCAAATCTTGCTTTAAACACATATAGGTCAACGCAACCATATTGCCATTGGGTTATTTGTCTAGTCATTCGTGCATATAGGTCATTTGAGTAACCATGTGATGGGGCTCTAGTGCGCCGCACGCCTTTGACAACTATGGACTGTTAGCATTAAAAATAATCCGGATGTGCAATCCGTGTAGGTCGAGGATTCCTTGTCTCGTAGGAGTTCATCCTTGTGATGTACTCCCTCCGTTTCAAAATAGATGACCCAATTGTTGGAATAATCCAAACATTATGGTAGTTAATTTGACAAGTACAAGTTATACGTGTGTGAGGTTCTAGTCTAGTTCAATTAGGATTAGTACTAAGATGATCAACGTTGCCGGTTGATTAGTTAGGAAAGTGTACGATATCTTTGTGCTAGTAGTCTACGTGTGCTAGTAGATTAGGAAAGCTGAGACCGATTGGAATTGGAGTTAGCTTGGTCGTGTCCTAGTATGGTAGTAGTACTAGTCCGTATAGGTTAGGAAAAAGGAGTCTGCGTCGGTGGCCTGAGCCAGGTCCTGCATCTATATATACATGGGTATGTGCGTGAGATTTGTAAGCAACAAAGAGAAAAGAAGAAAATAGAAATAAAGAGGAAAACAAAGGGCACGATACGGGCCCTTGGCTATCAGTTTTCGTGAGCGTCTGTTTGTGTGATTTGATGTGATCGATCCTGTGGGAGAATTTCCAACAATTGGTATCAGAGCAAGGTCGCGGTGAAGCTGTGCTTGCCCCGGGGTGGCGACCCGACTAGCGCCTCGGGGCGGGCGATATTGTCGTTGGGTAGTGCAACGACGAAGAAGAGCGGGCGATACAGTCGCTGGTGTAGCGACAAGGAGGAGTGAGCGATATAGTCGCTGGGCAGAGCGGCGAGGAGAAGGCGGCGAGGGCGCTGTCGCAAGTGAGGTGACGGGTGATTGTTGTTTGGTGAAAAGACCCGGAGGAGAGCGACAGGCTGTCGTCGACAAGGAATTGGCGATCGTTGATGGTTATAAAGGTGCCGAAGTTGCGACGCCGAGCAAATCATCGAGATCATCGTTGGAGGGTGCAAGGTGGAGATGGCCAAGTTGCGAGCGGTCATCAAGTTGTGCACATGAGTTCTTGTAAGGTGCGTCCAAGATCTCAGGTGTGTGAGTCTTCTGCTGCAGTTGAGATGCGTCACTAGCGGAGGAGAATTGTAAGCGAGCGCGGGCGGAAAAAGGAATGCATGCCTTGCGTTTCCATTCGTGGTCGCGGAGTTCCGGCGAGTTCATATATGGTGGAGATGAGTTGCACGTATATGGCGAGTTGTGTTGCCGCTGGACAGGAGGTTTCGTTCGATAAGATGTGGCATCGGCGACAATGACAAGATGTGAAGGTATGACGGGTGAAAAGATGTGTCTCCCCGTGTGCAAGTAGTCGACGAGAAGATGAAGATCAACGTGAAGATGGACGCGCACCAGTTAAGTCGAGTTCCTGCATGAGGCTATGCGTTTAGTCGGCATGTAGCACGCCAAGATGTGTCAGCGTGGCTGGTAGTCCGGGTAATCGTTGGTTCCAGTCTATAAGTCGGCATGAAAAAGAAGGTGATGAAGTGCATCGTTGCATGAAGAGAGAAGTTGCAGTCCGGTAAGTCGCGTCACCGGAGGCAGCCACCGTGACAAGATGAACAGGTGATCGTCTGCACGTTTCGTTTGTGTAAAGTGTCGGATGTTTGGATTAGGGATTGAATGTTGGAATAATCCAAACATTATGGTAGTTAATTTGACAAGTACAAGTTATACGTGTGTGAGGTTCTAGTCTAGTTCAATTAGGATTAGTACTAGGATGATCAACGTTGCCGGTTGATTAGTTAGGAAAGTGTACGATGTCTTTGTGCTAGTAGTCTACGTGTGCTAGTAGATTAGGAAAGCTGAGACCGATTGGAATTGGAGTTAGCTTGGTCGTGTCCTAGTATGGTAGTAGTACTAGTCCGTATAGGTTAGGAAAAAGAAGTCTGCGTCGGTGGCCTGAGCCAGGTCCTGCATCTATATATACATGGGTATGTGCGTGAGATTTGTAAGCAACAAAGAAAAAAGAAGAAAAATAGAAATAAAGAGGAAAACAAAGGGCACGATACAGGCCCTTGGCTATCAGTTTTCGTGAGCGTGTGTTTGTGTGATTTGATGTGATCGATCCTGTGGGAGAATTTCCAACACCAACTTTGTATTAAAGTTCGTTTGTCCGGAGGAACGTATAACCGTACGTTTGCCTCTGAAGCGATCTAAAGGCAGCGCTAACCACCTTCGCTGGGATTGGAACTACATACGTGCAAGCGCTGGAGGAGCGCACGTTACCAGTCGGGCTGACAAGCCATAGTGAACAAAATGGAACGTGCACGATTAAGAACTAAGTAACAGAGAGAATCCCCTACAAAAATACCAAACAGAATCCAGACAGCTTTCGTTTTCTTTCAAATATTTTGTTCGCACACGAACACGCCACTGTGTACCCTCGACGCCGGGGGTGATGCACCGCAGCTCACGTCGAAGGAGACCCGACCGACAGCGCGATACGCAAGACAGTCGGCGGGCGCTTTTGTAGACCCGAAGCCCCACTTGCCCGGGAGGGACCCCGTCAGGGCTCGCGGCGGCTATGGGCTGCCCTAGGTCGATTCGCTCGCCCCTAGAGCCTCGTGGATCGCTGCCCTCCAACGCGAAGAACGAACGAAGAACGAGAAAGAAAGATACAAGGGTAGGGGATAAAGATAGATGAACACAAAAGTGTAATAGATTGATTGGTTCGATTGGTGTTGTTTAATCGGCCGTCACCCCAACATATATAAGAGGC
This sequence comes from Triticum aestivum, assembly GCF_018294505.1. Taxonomy (NCBI): domain Eukaryota; kingdom Viridiplantae; phylum Streptophyta; class Magnoliopsida; order Poales; family Poaceae; genus Triticum; species Triticum aestivum. The sequence goes on along the minus strand of NC_057798.1, from coordinate 808,981,262 downwards.
GGCTGGACTTCCCGTACAAGTAAAGGATTCATCTAGGCTTTCCTTACAAGTAAAATTACATCAATTCGCGTCCTAGAGTCCTAGATCTATTCCAACTCGGATTCAGTCTGAATCTGGCCCAACTTCTGTCTTCCTCCTTGTGCAGGCCGCCGAGCCTCCATATGACCTCCGATCAAGATGGCCCAAATATCAAACTTGTGCGCCTCGACGATACGAACAACTCTCATGTTGATCACTTTTTCAAATAAGGCCATCTTGAATACTTTTCGAGGTCGTCTTTACCTTCCAGTCGGACTCGGTCATGTAACGGACTGGATTGTCCAAGTCTCGTAGTGAACTTACAGGCCATATACTATCTCTGATGATGATGACTCCAAAACCAAAGTTTACCGTCTTGATGATACGCACAACTTCTGTATTGAACACTTCTTTATCCGAGGTCATCTTGATAAACTTTCGGGCACATGTTCAGTTTCACTCGGATTTGAGCTCATCCACTCGGATATTAGAGTCTTTCACTCGACTGGACCTTTTCACTCGGATGACTACATTTTCACTCGGAAGACAATCTTTCACTCGGATGATGACCACATTTTCAGTCGGAAGACAATCTCTTACTCGATCGATAAGTTTTCACTCGACCTTTTACTCGATCGGTAAGTTTTTGACCTTTTACTCGATTGGTAGGTTTTCACTCGACCTTTTACTCAATCGGTAGGTTTTCACTCGACCTTTGACTCGATCGGTAGGTTTTCACTCGACCGGTGACTCGATCGGTAGGTTTTCACTCAACCGGTGACTCGATCGGTAGGTTTTCACTCGACCGGTGACTCGATCGGTAGGTTTTCACTCGACCGGTGAGTTTTCACTCGGATGGTAAGCTTTCACTCGACCAAAAACATAGCCTGATCTTGATTTGCCTCCCCAGGTTACATACGACCTCGGATTGAGACGAATTTTATATGAAAATCGATCGGCTCGACGAGACGAAACTTTTTTGTGTTAAAGGTTTTTCGATTTGAGGACTTCTTAAGGGCCTAATTGCTCGCGCGACCCATCAGACATGGCGTCTGATACTTTGCGCCAGATTTCCACTCAGCTTCGGCCTGCAGTGTATTGCCTCTAACTTTTGCATATGAACTCGGATTGAGATGATTTATATATCAAAATCGATTGTCTCGACGAGACGAAGACAATTCCTTTAGAATACTCCTTCATCCGAGGTCGTCTTGAAGGCATGATCGGCCAAAAATCACTCGGAACATTGAATTATGCCACTCGGAGTATAGTTTCGGTCCGTAAGATAAGGTCGAATGAATATAACCGAAACATCAAAGTTGTTCCACTCGGCGACGTGAATCTTTTCATGCTGAAGGCCCATTCACTCGAGACCATCTTCATTGCAATCTGTATCTTGCCAAAAACAGGTGTCAACACATGCCCCCCTGTTTTCTGGCAGAGCTAGCGTGCCAGAAAATACCTTGCCTAGGGTAATTTTTAAGCACGATGTCAACACTCCATCGGCTGTGCCTGTTGAGTATGATAATTTTAATCATCCATATGCTCATGTTTGTTGCTTCTCTGGTAGAGCCTCTTGGATAATATTTGTCTGAAAACAACAATTGGATATCGCAAAGGCTTCCACGTAAGTTTCTTATGTCAATCCGGACCTTGCATTTGTCCAGGCATTCCCTGGGAATATTAGAACCCTTCAACGAAGACGGTTGCCGAACGATTATGACCATGCACCTCAAAGAAATACTGTCAATTGTTCGGCGACTCAACTCGTTATCAAAGTACACCATCAAGCCTCCGCCGAACAACGTCTGTCTCCTGACTTGAATCCTGCAAATAAATAACGTTTGGAGTCGGGGCTCTTTTATGCACTAGACCCTTGATTGTTGGTCGACTCAATAATTAAGTCGGCCTCGCCAGTACAGGAAAACACTGAGCATCGGCTATAGGAGTAGGAAATCCACCATGGTGAACACCGTTAGCCAGATGCCGGGTTTTGCCAACACAATGAATTATGAGGACGATATGCAAATATCGGCCATGCGTTCTTATCTCAAAAGTTCTCGGGAGTCCGTCCATCAAAGTGTGAATAGCCGAAATAAGTCAGATGTTTCGGCTGAGGAAAAATTCCATAGCGTTGATTTTGATGGTACGATCGAAGAATATGGACGAGACGCCTCTTGGAGTCTCCTATATGAAAATTGTCGTCCTTGCCTACGGGCTTTACACTTGTACTCCCTTATTTCTGCTGGCTTCGCAACAGGAGATGTGATGCCGCTCTTGACTCGAGGATTTCCCTTAGGAACCCAGGCCATGTTCCTCTTCTCCAGCTCTTTGGTCCTAAGCCGTTTTAGCTTCTTCTGTTGCGAATATGGTAAGCCGAGTGGGCGTCCCGGCTGGTACTTTGGTTTATGCACTGGCAAATTGTTTCTGTCTTTGGGCATCTCTGGCTTGGCCTGTCCAAACGTGACTATTGGATCCTTGAAATTTACTTGCTTCACTTTCTTGTCCTTTGCAGCCAACTTGGCTAGCTTTTTGTCATTTGGAGTCGGATCTGAAATAGCACTCTTGCGGCCATCCCTTTCTTTCTTCACTTTTTTAACACTTGTTGCAATAGAAGGTCGGACATCATTTCTACTTTGACTGCTCCTCTTGGGAACCCATGCCATGTTCTTCTTTCTCAACTCATGTGCACTAAGTCTTTGTAATTCCTTCTCTTGCCAATGTGCTAAGCCGAGTGGGCACCTCGGCTGTGATTCTGTTTCAACCAATGCTAACTCTTTTTTGGCCTTGTGCACTCTCAACTTCTTCCCTTCAGATTTGGCACTTGATTGACTTGCCTTGTTGCCTTTTGTAGCCAATGTCAATACTTTAACTAGCTCTTTGTTATTTGAGAACAAATCTGAAGTAGCACACTTACGACCATCTTTCTTGACCTGGTACACTTGCTTGATCACCTCTTTCTTGTTCCTTGAGCTCCGGACCGATTCCTTACGATTGAAACGGCCTTTGACGTGTGATTGTTCATCAAATGTTGATATTTTTGGAGCTGCATAATGTTGGCGAGATGATCTAAAATAAGATGGATAATTTGCCCTTGTATAATACCTGCCCCATGACGGATATGGATTTACATGAGTGTAGGGAGGCATCCACGACATTGGCATTGGCGGCCCAACAGCAGGATATGAAGTCTGCTTGCTCAACGTCTTCCTTTGCCAATCCAAGTCTTCAAATTTATGCCTTGGGGGTGACTTCGATACTTTTGTTTCACTCGGCCGATAAGCACTCTTTGCCTCACTTATTCTCTGATATTTTTCTAATAACTGCGCGAAAGTGACTTTCGGCTTTTTACCTTTGTGCTTACCATTGCCTTTGCTTTCTTTAGTTGTGCGTGCATCGGTCTTTGAATTTTCTCGTTGCCCCCCAGTGCTAGATGTCGCCATTGTAGCTTTGATGAAACTCCTATCTTCAATATTATTGCTGATGCATTTTTGAATGATTACCTCACTTGAAGATTTGATCACATCATCATTAGCGTATACCTGTCCGTCTTTGGATGAGTCGGGTTGAGGTAGCCGAGTCAATGCTTGATCTCCATCAAGACCAATCTGAGTCGACTGGCCATATGCTTGTGCCTCAACGAGCACCAATCGTCCCGTGTAAGCTGATTGTGTGGCTTGATGAATCACATTGTTGTCTTTGACATTCTGTTCAAACGAACATTGCATTTGTTCTTGTCTTGATAGTTCGACATCGTGATCAATTATAATAATAGGATTTGTTGATGATGTACCGATGATGTGATCACCTATGCCCAGATTGCAGGTACGCTGCTCATTCATTAACCGATATTGTGATACCGGCTATGGAGCAAAACAACCGAGTGGTGCCAGTTTAATGCTATCTGACTCGGCTATGCATTGATTTTCGTCCTCCTTCCCCGATGCTCTTGAATCGGCTATCTCGGAGGACTTTGGACCTGACTTTATGTTTCTGCAACCAAAGTAACTACAGAACATACGTCTCATTTGATACCAAATGTTAGCCAAGCATGAAACAATCAAAGCTACCCATACGAGCATAATTCTCAGTCGGCATAATGGGAGAAGCTTTGGTTGCGATAATCTATCACTAGCAGTCTCTATGAATGGTACAATATGTTGACTAGCATAATTAGTGACAAGACTATTTCTAACAGACAAGTTACTCATCTTGATTGTTCTTTCCAAGTTAATTATGAACTTGCTAATGTATGCATCAACAATATGATTTTGACTGAATCGAAAATTGAATAAACTGTCTGCTGGGTGTACCTTTGTGAAGACTTTGGAAGGAGAAGATGGTTGCACCACTGGAACAATATCTTGTTCTACTTTTGAATAATTCTCCAACACCTCTTCCTCTTCTTCTGGATCTCGTGCCTCATCACTCGGATTGATTGAGCAGATTTCACTCGGATTGCCCGAGCATATTTCACTCGGATTGGCCGAGTATATTTCACTCGGATTACCTAAGTGGATTTCACTCGGACGCTCTTTGTCAGTTGAACTTTGCTCAGGTGCACGCTCTAGTTCTTGATCTTTATCATTAGCCAAACTTTGTTTGGCCATATAACTTTCCTCTTGATGCTCATCAATTTCTTTGGCACAAAACTCATAGGGCAGCATGTAAGCTCCCTCACATCTAGAAAAATCTAACACGGCCAATTCGTTGCATTTAACGTTCCTTTGCTTGGCGAAACTAGCATCTTCTGTTTTGGTACACGCGGCAATAATTGGCTTGATGCACTCGACTTTAGCCGGCGATGCACTCGTCTGGAACGATGCACCCGACTGGCATGATGTACTCAGATGGGTCGATGCACTCGACTGGTATGATGTACTCGGTATTGACTCTATGCACTCGGTTGTAACCGTCTCTGTGCTCAATCTGGTTTCAACTGAATCCACCATCGTCTTTTCTTTAAAGGAATCGTTCGACTCGGTTGTAGATGACTTATTCATATTTGACTCAGTTTCAACTGAATCAACCACATTAGCCAAAGGTACACCCAGCAGACAGTTTATTCAATTTTCGATTCGGTCAAACATCCCCCAATACTTTTAGGATCTTTCGGCAATGAATTGTTGTTGCCGAAATTTTGCAATTGTATAGGGGGTGTATAACATGCTGCAGTGATAGGTGAAGACATGTGCACTACTGTCGAATATTCTCTCTCGCCAATTTGATCAATCGGCAAAACTTTGTCTTCCTTCAGAACCCTAGCTCTTATTGCATCATAATCAGGAACCAATCCCTTTTCATGTTGCTCAAGGCAAATAGCACTAATCTTCTTATTTTGGGCTAAAGTTTTTAATGCAGCCAGAGCCACCTCATCTCCTGTAATATTAGGTACGTATGCTCCTGCAGAATCTCCATTCACTCGGCCATGACCACAAAGGTGATCCGAGTCATGAATATTTTTAGTTTCATATGCCACTGAACAATTAATCTCACGAGGTATAGTATATGATGTTTGAGGATAACCGGCCAAATAACTAATGGAAGCATGGCCGATTCCCCCATCCATCGGCATGTTTGGGGATGAACCCGTATATTGCGAGTCGGCTGCCAATGGATAAAACAGTGAGACACCCTCCTGTAATTGAGGTGTCATATATTGATCACTCGAACAAATCGTGTTGTTCACCGGCATATTGAAAGATGTTGTCGATGCACGAAAGTTCAGATTCGTAGGTTGCATGTCGCGATTCTGTAAATTCCAAGATTCTCCAACGGAATAACTAGTTGGCCTTTGCTCGTTAGGGCTAGCCGACATGACATGTCCATAGAAAGATCTAGCAACATCAACATAATGGCTATTTGCATCTACATAAGGAGATTGATGATACATGTTACCGTTGTAGATTGCAGCCGCTTGATGACGCTCTCCTCGTAGCAAGAACAGGCTGGAAACCGTTCAATGCTTCGTCCCCAGCGGAGTCGCCAAAAAGTGTGTTTGCACACGAACACGCCACCGTGTACCCTCGACGCCGGGGGTGATGCACCGCAGCTCACGTCGAAGGAGACCCGACCGACAGCGCGATACGCAAGACAGTCGGCGGGCGCTTTTGTAGACCCGAAGCCCCACTTGCCCGGGAGGGACCCCGTCAGGGCTCGCAGCGGCTATGGGCTGCCCTAGGTCGATTCGCTCGCCCCTAGAGCCTCGTGGATCGCTGCCCTCCAACGCGAAGAACGAACGAAGAACGAGAAAGAAAGATACAAGGGTAGGGGATAAAGATAGATGAACACAAAAGTGTAATAGATTGATTGGTTCGATTGGTGTTGTTTAATCGGCCGTCACCCCCAACATATATAAGAGGCGGCTGGACTTCCCGTAGAAGTAAAGGATTCTTCTAGGCTTTCCTTACAAGAAAAATTACATCAATTCGCGTCCTAGAGTCTTAGTTCTATTCCAACTCGGATTCAGTCTGAATCTGGCCCAACTTCTGTCTTCCTCCTTGTGCAGGCCGCCGAGCCTCCATATGACCTCCGATCAAGATGGCCCAAATATCAAACTTGTGCGCCTCGACGATACGAACAACTCTCATGTTGATCACTTTTTCAAATAAGGCCATCTTGAATACTTTTCGAGGTCGTCTTTACCTTCCAGTCGGACTCGGTCATGTAACGGACTGGATTGTCCAAGTCTCGTAGTGAACTTACAGGCCATATACTATCTCTGATGATGATGACTCCAAAACCAAAGTTTACCATCTTGATGATACGCACAACTTCTGTATTGAACACTTCTTCATCCGAGGTCATCTTGATAAACTTTTGGGCACATGTTCAGTTTCACTCGGATTTGAGCTCATCCACTCGGATATTAGTGTCTTTCACTCGACTGGACCTTTTCACTCGGATGACTACATTTTCACTCGGAAGAAAATCTTTCACTCGGATGATGACCACATTTTCAGTTGGAAGACAATCTCTTACTCGATCGATAAGTTTTCACTCGACCTTTTACTTGATCGGTAAGTTTTTGACCTTTTACTCGATCGGTAGGTTTTCACTCGACCTTTTACTCGATCCATAGGTTTTCACTCGACCTTTGACTCGATCGGTAGGTTTTCACTCGACCGGTGACTCGATCGGTAGGTTTTCACTCGACCGGTGACTCGATCGGTAGGTTTTCAATCGACCGGTGACTCGATCGGTAGGTTTTCACTCGACTGGTGAGTTTTCACTCGGATGGTAAGCTTTCACTCGACCAAAAACATAGCCTGATCTTGATTTGCCTCCCCAGGTTACATATGACCTCGGATTGAGACGAATTTTATATGAAAATCGATCGGCTCGACGAGACGAAACTTTTTTGTGTTAAAGGTTTTTCGATTCGAGGACTTCTTAAGGGCCTAATTGCTCGCGCGACCCATCAGACATGGCGTCTGATACTTTGCGCCAGATTTCCACTCAGCTTCGGCCTGCAGTGTATTGCCTCTAACTTTTGCATATGAACTCGGATTGAGATGATTTATATATCAAAATCGATTGTCTCGACGAGACGAAGACAATTCCTTTAGAATACTCCTTCATCTGAGGTCGTCTTGAAGGCATGATCGGCCAAAAATCACTCGGAACATTGAATTATGCCACTCGGAGTATAGTTTCGGTCCGTAAGATAAGGTCGAATGAATATAACCGAAACATCAAAGTTGTTCCACTCGGCGACATGAATCTTTTCATGCTGAAGGCCCATTCACTCGAGACCATCTTCATTGCAATCTGTATCTTGCCAAAAACAGGTGTCAACATATTTCTTGGAAATAGTGACCAAATTTTTTAAAAGCGAGCAATGTTCGGAAATCCTACAATTTTCTGAGCAACAGGAACAAATTTGAAAATTTCATTTTTTTAAGTGTAAGCATTTTTTGATAGAAACAACTTTTGAAAATCCTGAGCACTTTTTAAAAAACAAACATTTTCTGAAATTTGAGAACAAAATTTGAAAATGCCAACATTTATTGAAATTTTGACCAATTTTATAAAAGCACAGACTAAATTTCAAATTACCAAACAATTTCCAAACACTTCAATGTTTTTTATGTTTCTGGGAAAATCTCGAAAATCGTAAAATTTTAAATTCCAGAAGAATTTTAAAAAAGAATGAACAAAATTCAGCGAAAAAGTAATAGCAGTACAAGGGATCGAACCTGTAACTTCCACTGGTGACCACTTTTCGCTAGCCAAACGAGCTGATAAGCTTTAGTGTATAAGAGGATCTCTAGCAGACCCTTTATATCGCGAACTGTAAAATTGGGTTTACAGTATCTGGCATATCTCAGATAAGGGTCGAAAACAGACATGGCAGAATAGAAATTGTAAATCAACCTGTAAATAGACACGGGACCCACTTTTTCCATATGTTTTTTCTCTTCTTCCTCCTCACGCACGGACTGGTCGAGGCCCGACCCGCCTCTGCCCCTTCTACCTGACGCCGCCACCCATCATCTGCCCCTCCGGCTGGCCAATCCCCCATCGCCCATCTGGTCTTTGCCGCAGTCCCGGGCACCGCCGCCGCGAGCTGGCGCCCCAGGACCGCATCTGCCCGCCGCGAGTCGTGGACGAGGCGTACACGCATCGAGCTAGCTAGCTAGCTGTTCGAATGGATCGAATCGATTCAGCTAGATAGCTAGCTAGCTCCGTTTGAGACGGCCGGCTTCGAATTGACGCGGCGGCCGGGGCGGAGTGCTAGCGGGCGAGCCCAGCGGCCGGGGCGGATGGCCGGCGTCCAGGGACCGGCAGCGGGCGAGCGCGGCTTCCAGGGCGGGCGGCCGGCGTCGGGGGCGGGCGGATGGGAGCGAGCCATGAAGGTTCCGTTGGTAGTTAGGCTCCTGCCAACAGTCTTTCGCGTATACAGGCCCCCCTTGGGTTGGCTCTGAAATCGTTATATTTAAAGTTTTGACAGGGATGTTTACCACGCCCCTCAATTTCTTTTGGGTCCGCCGCGCTTATGGTGTCTGACCGGGCGGCTTTTTCGTGCGAACCCGTATATTGTTAGTTATTTTGTGGGTTGGGGCATTATGCGGGGTCTGCTAGAGATGCTCTAAGTAAGAAACACGGACTACAAGAACTATTTCTCAGCCGTCGGATAGCTGTAGTGAACCAATCTTCTTCCCACGATTTTGTTTTCTTATTTTTGTTTGTTTTTTTTCTCTTTTTCATTTTTCATGGACTACAACTAAATTTCAACATGGGGTCACTGAGGGGCCCACAAGGTAGGGGGCGCGCCCTACCCCCCTTAGCACGCCCTCGCTCCTTGTCGCCGCCTCGTGACTCTTCTGACTTGCATTCCAAGACTTCTAGGTGTCTTCTGGTCCAAGAAAAATCATCGCGAATGTTTTATTCCATTTGGACTCCATTTGTGATTCCTTTTCTGTGAGGCTCAAAAACAAGGGAAAAACAGAAACTGGCACTGGGCTCTAGGTTAATAGGTTAGTCCCAAAAATAATATAAAATAACATATTAAGGCATACACTAGTAGAAAACCATCCATTAGACCCGGTTCGTAAGGGCCTTTAGTCCCGGTTCATGAACCGGGACTAATGGGTCGTTACTAATGCCTCCACCCATTAGTCCCGGTTCAAACGCGAAACGGGACCAATGAGCCTCCACGTGGCCCTGTGCGCCGAGCCCAGTCAGGGGGCCTTTGGTCCCGGTTGGTGGCTCCAACCGGGACCAAAAGGCATCCACGCGTCTGCATTCCAGTGGCTGGGTTTTTTTTTGAAAGGAGGGGGGTTGGGGTTTAATTTAGGTGTTTCGTATATTGTGTTAGCTAGCTAATTAATAGAGAGAAGTGTCCTCTCTTATGTCCGTGCTTGGTCGACGCTACGTAGTATATATACATAAGTGATCGAGAGAACCATTCAGTACAGAAGTTCGTCATGCATACCGAGAGAAGATCGATCGACCTCTCCTTCTCCGAGAGATTGGTCGAACAACAAGTTTTTTACTGGCTACATACATGTATAAGATCTCTTAATTACAAACCACTAGTATTTGAAATGAAGTTCCACATGGTATTCTCCGGCTTTACTGATGACGTGTTCAAGAAAGAATCCCGCCAACTCCTCTTGAATTGCTTTCATGCGATCTGGTGGTAGGAGTTCATCCCGCATATGCCACGTCTAATTAATTTGAAGAAGGGGGTTAATTAATACATATATATGAATGAAACTCAACAGAAATGATGGTGTAATAAAATGAAATTGTGAATATTATTGCTTACGCACTTCATATTGTCTTCTAGAGTAGCCCCGCTTGTTTTTTAAAGTCGCGTTGTGGATGAACTCGCACACGTAGTATCCACAGAAATCATTCCCTTCCTCCTGCCACAAGCACTTTATGAGAAATAGAGGTCAATCAAACTAATAATGAAGCATTATATAAATGGCATTGATAAAATTTAAAGTATAGCTATAGAATCAACGGGAGATGCGCGCCAGTAGTACTTACTTTCGGGTATACATATTGCAGCTCCTTCGGCAGTCCCGGAGCTTGTGCGGTGAACTGTTTCCAAACCCTGCAAGAGAAAGAAAATAATTATTATTACTTGAGATATCAGGAAATGAACAAAAAGTTGCCGATATGGTGCGATAATGATCGATTGAACTTACTTGCTGAGCATCTCAGTCATGTCCGCATAGGTGCTGGGATCTTTCCGTCTGGAGTCTAAGATGGTTACTATTCCACGCTCAAGCTTAAACTCCAGAAGAATATAGTGGTACCTGCACACGCATGCATAACTCATCAGTTACATTAACCTCGCTCGAGTAATAAGGGAAACCGAATATGCACACGACAGTAACACTCACGGGCCGTTGTAAGGAAAGAGTATGGTATCTTTGTTTTGATTTTTGATTAACGATTGTAGCAAGTTGTCCTCGCCCTCTTCGACGTTCTTTTCAACCAGAAATACATCTATGATATTTGTGTTAATGAACCCAATATCATAGATTTCATTTTTTTGCACTCGACGATCTTCAATCTGCATAATATATTGAGGATAATTAATTATAAATACATGCAATGAAAGAGCCGAGCTATATATACAGACTAATGACAGAAATAGTACTTATAGGCAGTAGCAAAAGACCATTAATTTATCGAGGGCCTTTTGATTGAAGAACTCGAAGAACTCCTCAAATGGAATAGCCAACATATCATTTGAAACGAGGCCGTGCTCCTCTTCAATTTTCAGATACAAAGTGTTCGCCCCCTCAGACTCTCTGCAGGCTTTCATGTACCAACTATGGAATCTTCGCATCATTGTTGTCAGAGACTTTTCATCTTTGACGAGAGGCTTCCCGTACTCGTATGTGAATACGTCCACCTCCATGAAATCAGGAAGTACATCGTCAGGCAGGTAATCTTCAAGATTGCCATAACCGGCCACCGTCCCCGGAGGATTAGACACATTAAGCTGGGGGCACGATTGCTGTGCTTGTTCGCCGAGCTGGGCAATTTTTTTCCCCTTTGCTCGTTGTTCTTTTGACCTTTTATCACTGACAGTAGTTCCCGACCGCTTGGCTTGGAGACATGTCTGTTCAGTAATGCGCTCATAGTTGGTTCTCGGCGGAGACTTTGGTGGTTTCCTCAGGGCATCGAGAGTGCGCTTTGCTTTCATCGGATCTACCTTCTCCTCCGGAGGTGGATGTATCTTTGCTTTCACCCCTTCAAAGAACTCCTTCACTTGGGCCTGCACGATCTTATTGTTTTCCTCCTTGGTCCTCTCGTACGGTAACTTCTCTGCAGGCTTTAGAGGTGGACCGTATCTGTATTGCCTCTCTCTTCTTGTGCTGCTAGACGCCGGAGCAGACGGAGCGGCTGCGTGGTCTGTCTTCTTTCGTGCTTGCTTACGAGGCGGAGGAGAAGGACTACGACGCGTCGGAGCAGCCGGGGCGGTGGCGGGTCTCTTCCGCCCTTGCTGGCGAGGCGGAGAAGGAGGAGGCGGAGTGCCGCCACGTGCCGAAGAAGGAGGCGGAGTGCCGCCACGCGTGCCCTGACCGTCACTCGCCGGAGGAGGAGGCGGTGGAGGAGGCGGAGTGCCACCACGCGTGCCCTGATTGTCACTCGCCAGAGGAGGAGGCGCTAGAGGAGGCGGAGTGCCCTGACTCGCCGGAGGAGGAGGAGGAGGCGGAGGCGTCCAGTTCAGAAGGTCGATGAGCTCGTTCCGCCATAGGCATGGAGTCTTCAGAGCAGAACCCAGCCTAGTCTCCCCTTCACCGGTAGGGTGGTCAAGCGCGAGGTCCTCAAATCCCTCCGTTATTTCATCCACCATCACCTTAGCAAATCCTTCTGGAATCAGCTGGCAGTGATAAGTTGTGTCGGGTCCACTAGGATAAACTTGGCCAACAGCCGCCTTGACCTTCAAATTCATGCATCGCGCCATAATGTGGCAATTTTGAGACTCCGTGATACCATCCACGGGATAGCTGGCAGGAGCCGTCAAGACATGCTCCGGCTGAAGCAGCTCGGTGGAAGCAACGCTGCTTCTCCACTGATATGGCGGGGTAGCTTCGGGGGAAGCTTCGGCATGTCGTTTGTTGTGATCTGCTGCTTCTAGTTCCTCTTCTTGATCCTCTAGCCACATTACCCTTCCAAGCAGCGCCTGCATTTGGTCCTGCTCCAGTTTCTTCCTCCTCTCATGGGTTTTGTAACCCCCTGCGTCCGGAAAACCAACCTTCCACGGAAGGGAGCCTGGCGTGCCTCGTGTCCGTCCAGGGTGCTCGGGATTCCCAAGGGCCATTGTGAGCTCGTCCTTCTCCCTGTTTGGAAGGAACGTCCCTCGCTGCGCTGCATCGATATAGTGTCGAAGGTTCTTGACTGGTGTTTGCAGTTGCTCGTCCGTCCACTGACACTGCCCTGTTACAGGGTCCAAGGTTCCGCCAGCCCCGAAGAACCAAGTCCGGCAACGGTCTGGCCAGCGCATTGTCTCTGGTTCGATCCCTTTTTCAAGCAGATCATGCTCAGCCTTGGACCACTTAGGCCGGGCTTTGAGGTAGCCACCTGACCCCGCGCGATGGTGAAGCTTCTTCTTCGCAGCATTTTTCTTGTTTGTCTCCGACATCTTCTTACTCTTTTCCGATGTCTTGTGGGCCACAAATGCGGGCCAGTGATCTTTGATCTTCTCATATTTGCCGATGAATTCTGGTGTCTCTTTTTTCTTGACAAACTGGTTCAGCTCTTTCCTCCACCTCCTCATTAGGCCTGCCATCTTCTTGAGAGCACAAGACTTGATTAATTGCTCTTTAACTGGCTTCTCCGGATCCTCCTCTGGCGGTAGGGTGAAATTTGCCTTCAGCTCAGTCCAAAGATCTTCTTTCTGCATATCATTGACATAAGACACCTCAGCGTCTTCATCCTTAGCAGGCTTATACAATTGCTGGATACTGATCGGGATCCTGTCCCTAACAAGAACCCCGCACTGAGCAGAAAATGCCTTCTTTGTCCGGATGGGTTCAATCGGTTCGCCGTCATGCTCGATTTCTATGATCTCAAACTTTTCATCCGAGCTCAACTTTTTCTTCGGGCCTCGTCTCCTTACCGAAGTTGTGCTCGATCCGGAGGGCTAGAAATTATAAGGAAGAAAGAGGACAGTAATTAATATGTGTACATATACCAAAACAATGGATGCATCAATTAACTTGTCAGCACGGGCTTAACTAATATATATATACCTGGCCGGACTCGGTTCGGTGACCGGAGCAGTCAGCACGGTCTCCTTCGTCTTGTACCTCCATTGTGTCACCGGAGCCATGATGAACATAGTCCTCCTCTTGTACCGGCATTAATGGGTCGAAGCCATCATAAACATAGCCCTCTTCTTCATCCAGCTGACCAATGGTGTCGATGAGAAATGACGCAACATCACCACTTCCATTTGCGATTATGTCCCCCAACATCGCTTCTGTTTCTTCGTCTCGGGAGTGCTCCATAGCGCGCGCTCTCACCTTCATCGCCGTCGACTCCGCTTGGCTCCAGGAAGCTCCACTCGACGTCGATGCGCTCCCCGTCCGCGGTGCGACGCATTTTCGCGCATGTGTTCGCGGTGTTCTGCTGCGACAATCGTCGACTCCGTATCGGTCGACTCCCCTATCGGCCACCCTCCCGGTCTCCCGCCAGCGCAAGCGCTCTGGTCGGTCGAGGCTCCAGCGGTGGGTGAGGCACGCGGTGGCTCGCCAGACGGCCACCGCCCAAGTTGCGGCAATCGAGCCCGATGAATCTCTCTACGGCCTGTTCGATCTGTCGACTGGCTCCGTAGAGACTGCATCCGAGTGCGATAGCAGTGATCCGGCGGCGGAAATCCTGATGGTCAACGGACCTCGCAGTCCTCCTGGCTTCGCCCATGAGGGCGGGGCCCCGTACGGGACCACGAAGAGTACCAGCCCGAGCCACTCGACTCTCTGCAGAGGGAAGAGCTTCGCCGCAGGAACATGGATGCCCTGCACACTCCCATCGCGGGAGAAACCCCTGAGGCTTGCGCCTTGGAGGAGGCACGTTTAGCCAATTTGGCTGAACGCGCTCGTCTGGAGAACCTTCAGCGAGCACTCGACGAGCGCGCGCGGCAACGAGTTCCCGACGCCAATCGACGTCAACTCTTCCCGCTGACTCAGGTATATCGAACCCCAATTCAGAATTTAGCTGCTGCAACCCGTATAGCAGAGTCCATCCAGCCCTCTTAGTCGGAAGCTGGCAGAGGCTTGATGCAGATCAGAGATTTGCTCTGGGCAGCAGGAGACCAGAATTCAGCCATGTCGCAGTCGCGCAACAGAATTCACATCCGATCCGTCGCTGTGAATATGGTTCAGTTAGCTCATAGTCCCAGATCGCCTCTGCGGCGTGAAGGACGCGAGAATCGGCGAGACCAGTACGGAGACCGACACGATAGTGGTGATAGGCATCGAGTGCCCACTTCCCCTCAGAGGGGTGGGTCTTACGCTCCTCGGCAGCAAGATGACAGGCGTCAACTCAGTGTGGGGCGAAGAGCTCCAGTCGACCCCCGGGAACCAGGCTTCGACGCGCGATCCATTATCGTGCAAGGCTTGGTCGACCGGAAAAGAGCCCATCGGGGTGGACCCGACAGAGACGTGCCCACAAGCAGTCGAGCGCATGTTTCTGGTCCAGAATGTTTCAGCAGGGCTATCAGAGCCGCAGTGATTCCCCCCAATTTCAGGTTGGCAACTGGAGTAAGCAAGTTCACCAGTGAGTCCAAGCCTGAAACTTGGCTTGAGGACTACCGAGTGGCGGTTCAGATTGGTGGTGGGAATGACGAGGTGGCCAAGAAGCATTTGCCCCTCATGTTGGAAGGTTCTGCCAGAGCGTGGTTGAATCAGTTACCTCCTAGCAGCATTTACACTTGGGAAGATCTGTCCCGAGTGTTCGTCAGAACATTTGAAGGAACTTGCAAGCGACCTACTGGATTGACAGAGCTGCAAGTTTGTGTGCAGAAGACGAATGAGACTCTCAGAGATTATATTTAGAGATGGATCACTTTACATCATAGCGTGAACGTGTCTGATCATCAGGCAGTCTGCGCCTTCAAGGATGGTGTCAAGAACAGAGAATTGAGTTTGAAGTTTGGTCGAACCGGAGACATGACCCTGAATCGGATGATGGAGATTGCTACTAAGTACGCCAACGGTGAAGAAGAAGACCGACTCCGGAGCGGCAAGTACACGCCGAGTCAGTCGGAGAAGGGAAACACCAGTCGGAAACAGAAGCGGAAGGCCGAACCAGCAGCTCCTGGAGAGGCTCTGGCCGTGACTCAGGGAAAGTTCAAAGGGAAACCAAAAGGATCTTGGAACCCTAAGAAGGTGAAGGATAAAGAGGGAAACGACGTGATGGATATGCCGTGTCACATCCACACGAAAAAAGATGAAGAGGGCAATATCATTTACCCAAAGCATACCACTCGCCAATGTCGACTCCTGATCCAGCAGTTTCAAGGAAAATAGTCCAAGGACAAGGAAAAGGAGTCGGACAAGGCCGAAGACAAGGAGGACAGTGAGGGAGGATATCCGCATGTCAACTCCACTCTGATGATCTTCGCAGATGTGGAAAGCAAGAGCCGACTGAAGGTCATTAATCGTGAGGTCAACATGGTTGCCCCAGCAAAACCAAGTTAGCTGAGATGGTCCCAAACACCCATCACATTCGACCAGTCTGATCACCCGACTCATATTGCCACCCCCGGGAGGCAAGCTTTGGTGGTTGACCCAGTTGTCGAAGGCACTCGACTGACGAAAGTGCTGATGGACGGTGGTAGTGGACTGAACTTGTTGTATGCAGACACACTGAAAGGAATGGGCATTCCGATGTCCCGACTGAGCACCAGTAACATGAGTTTTCATGGAGTTATACCAGGAAAGAAAGCCGAGTCACTCGGCCAAATAGCTCTGGAGATGGTGTTTGGTGATTCAAAACATTTTTGCAAGGAGAAGTTGACGTTTGAGGTTGTGGATTTTCAGAGCGCGTACCACGCCATTTTGGGGAGACCAGCTTACGCACGGTTCGTGGCTCGACCATGTTACGTGTACCTCAAACTGAAGATGCCCGGCCCCAAAGGAGTGATCACTGTCACCGGTGATCGGAAAAAGGCAGAAGAGTGCTTTCAGAAGGGCTCAAAGATTGCCGATTCCCAGGTGACAGTGGTCGAGTTTGAAGAATATAAGCAAAACGCAGATCCGAGTGATTTGCTGCGATCCAAGAAGCCCGCCACAGAATCTGCATTTCAGTTGTCCGGTGAGACGAAGCCTATCCACATTCACCCGACCGACCCCCAATGCAGCCCCGACCCACATCTCCACAACACTCGACCCGAAATAGGAAGAAGCGCTCATCCAGTTCCTCCGTGAGAACTGGGACATTTTTGCATGGAAGCCAGCTGACATGCCGGGTGTTCCCAGGGGACTGGCTGAGCATCGCCTTAGAGTCGACTCATCAGCAAAACCAGTTAAAGAACATCTTTGGCGGTCCGCCGTCCAGAAGAGAAAGGCTATTGGTGAGGAAGTGGCTCGACTGTTGGCGGCAGGATTTATCCGAGAGATATACCACTCCGAGTGGCTCGCTAATGTCGTCATGGTTCCTAAGAAGGACAAATCACTCCGAATGTGCATTGATTTCAAGCACATCAATCGGGCCTGCCCGAAAGATCATTTTCCTCTCCCTCGCATTGATCAAATTGTTGACTCGACCGCAGGATGCGAGAGATTGTCTTTTCTAGACGCCTATTCCGGGTACCATCAGATCCGTCTGTACGGACCCAATGAGATAAAAACAGCTTTCATCACTCCATTCGGGTGCTTCTGCTATATCACCATGCCATTTGGCCTCAACAATGCCGGAGCCACATTTATGCGAATGATTCAGAAGTGTTTGCTCACTCAAATCAGTCGGAATGTGGAAGCGTATATGGATGATATCGTCGTCAAGTCACGAAAAGGTTCCGACCTGCTCACTGACCTCGCCGAAACATTTGCCAACCTCAGAACGTATGATATCAAGATCAATCCATCAAAGTGCACATTCGGAGTTCCTTGTGGCAAGTTACTCGGTTTTCTCGTTTCCGAGCGAGGGATCGATGCTAATCCAGAGAAGATCGGCACTATTCTCCGAATGAAACGCCCTGTGCGAGTGCACGATGTCCAGAAGCTTAGTGGATGCTTGGCCGCATTGAGTCGATTAATCTCACGACTCGGTGAAAAGGCATTGCCTCTTTACCGATTGATGAAGAAGGCAGACAAGTTCGAGTGGACTCCAGAAGCTGATGCAGCGTTTGCCGAGCTAAAAGCTCTGCTCTCCACCCAGCCGGTGCTTGCTGCTCCAATCAGCAAAGAGCCTCTGTTGCTTTATATCGCAGCCACAGGACAAGTCGTCAGTACAGTACTTACGGTCGAGCGGGAAGAAGAAGGAAAAGCCTTCAAAGTTCAATGCCCAGTGTATTATTTTTCTGAAGTTTGGACTCCATCCAAGCAGAGATATCCTCATTATCAGAAGCTTGTGTATGGAATATACATGACCACGAAGAAGGTTGCTCATTATTTCTCTGATCATTCCATCACAGTCGTTAGCGATGCTTCACTTTCAGAGATTCTACACAACAGAGATGCAACTGGTCGAGTGGCGAAATGGGCGATTGAACTTCTTCCCCTTGATATCAAGTTTGAGGCAAAGAAAGCCATTAATTCCCAAGCAATAGCAGATTTCCAAGCCGAGTGGATTGAACAACAACAGCCGATTGAAGTTCACTCGGAGCATTGGACCATGTTCTTTGATGGCTCTAAAATGCTGAATGGTTCCAGTGCTGGGGTGGTCTTGGTTCCCCCAGAGGAGATAAGCTCAGATATGTGCTCCAGATTCACTTTGATTCCTCCAACAATGAGGTAGAGTACGAGGCCCTTCTGTATGGGTTGCGCATGGCCATTTCACTCGGCGTCCATCGCCTTATGGTTTATGGTGACTCAGATTTAGTGGTCAACCAAGTGATGAAGGAGTGGGACGTGAGAAGCCCAGCCATGACTGGATACTGCAATGCAGTGAGGAAGCTGGAAAAGAAGTTTGACGGGTTAGAGCTCCATCACATACCCCGACTGAAAAATCAAGCAGCTGATGATCTAGCAAAAATAGGTTCCAAGAGAGAAGCCATTCCGAGTGGTGTGTTCTTGGAGCATATACGTACTCCGTCAGTTAAAGAGGACCCTTTCACTGAAGAAGCCCCGCAGCCCAAGAGTGCCATAGATCCGACTGAGGTTGAGGTCCCAGCAGTGGTCGACTTGGTCATGGAGTGCTTAGTGGTCATTCCCGACTGGACAGTTCCATATATCGCGTATATCCTGAGAAAAGAGCTCCCGGAGGATGAGGAAGAGGCTTGACAGATCGTCCGTCGATCCAAAGCCTTTACCGTAATCAAAGGACAGTTGTACAGAGAGAGCGCGACTGGAGTTGGTCAGAAGTGCATAACGCCAGAAGAAGGTCGAATCATCCTTGATGATATCCACTCGGGGACCTGTGGTCATCATGCGTCCTCTCGGACCATCGTGGCTAAAGCATACCGAGCCGGATTTTACTGGCCAAAGGCGAATGAGATGGCAAAGGAAATAGTGGACAAGTGCGAAGGATGTCAGTTCTACTCAAATATGTCACACAAACCTGCGTCAGCTCTGAAGACCATTCCACTCGTCTGGCCTTTCGCAGTATGGGGGTTGGATATGGTCGGTCCCTTGAGAACAGGTCGAAGTGTTGGTGGCAGTCGACAAGTTCACCAAGTGGATTGTCAAGAACCTTGACGCCGGTACAGCTGTAAGCTTCATCAGGGAACTGATATTCAGATATGGAGTCCTGCACAGCATCATTACAGATAATGGGTCGAACTTTGACTCGGAGGAATTCAGGGATTTCTGCAACTCTCAAGGCATACGAGTCGACTACGCTTCAGTCGCCCATCCGCAGTCGAATGGACAAGCAGAGCGAGCCAATGGCCTGATCCTCAAAGGGTTGAAACCCCGACTGATGCGTGATCTCAAACATGCGGCTGGAGCATGGGTCGACGAACTTCCCTCGGTGCTTTGGGGACTGCGGACCACACCTAATCGGTCGACCGGAAGAACTCCATTCTTCTTGGTCTACGGAGCTGAAGCAGTCTTGCCGAGTGATCTTCTCCACAATGCTCCCCGAGTTGAACTCTACAATGAAGCAGAAGCTGAACAAGCGCGGCAGGACGCAGTCGACCTTTTAGAGGAAGAAAGGGAGATGGCTCTGATCCGATCGACCATCTACAAACAAGACTTGCGTCGCTTCCACGCCAGAAATGTGAGGGGTCGAGCCTTCCAGGAAGGGGATTTAGTTCTCCGAGTGGATCAGCAGAAACAGCACAAGCTTGCTCCTTCTTGGGAAGGGCCCTTCATCGTCACCAAGGTTCGCCACAATGGGGCGTACCATCTTTACAACGTCGAACACAATATCGACGAGCCCCGAGCTTGGAACGCGGAACTACTCCGCCCATTTTACACTTAAAGTTTTCACTCGGATGAGTTGTAATAAAATACTTCTGTAGTTCATGGATTACAAAATAATAGTGTCATAATTTCTCCATATTTTTTGTCACTTTTTATTTTTCCAATAAAATTTTCCCCTCAGTGGGTGACTTAGCCGCGAATCCGTTTCGCCTAAGTTTGTAAAAAAAATCCTTACCGAGTGGTGAGCCAGCCTCCCACTCGGGGGCTTAGCTGCGAATCCGTTTCTCCTAAGTTTCAATAAAATCCTACCGAGTGATGAGCCAGACTCACACTCGGGGGCTTAGCTGCGAATCCGTTTCGCCTAAGTTTCAATAAAATCCTACCGAGTGATGAGCCAGACTCCCACTCGGAGGCTTAGCTGCAGTCCAAGTACTCGCCTAAGTTCAAATAAAATCCTACCGAGTGGTGAGCCAGACTCCCACTCAGAGGCTTAGCTGCAGTCCAAGTACTCGCCTAAGTTCGAATAAAATCCTATCGAGTGGCGAGCCAGACTCCCACTCGGGGGCTTAGCTGCAGTTTAAACACTCGCCTAAGTACAATGTGCGCTCGCAAGGAGGACGAGGTGCAGGTCGACTGCGACCCTCTCCTCTGAGCTACGCCACAAATACAACGTGCGCTTGCAAGGGGGACGAGGTGCAGGTCGACTGCGACCCTCTCCTCTGAGCTACGCCACAAATACAATGTGCGCTCGCAAGGAGGACGAGGTGCAGGTCGACTGCGATCCTCTCCGATGAGCTACGCCACAAATACAACGTGCGCTCGCAAGGAGGACGAGGTGCAGGTCGACTGCGACCCTCTCCTCTGAGCTACGCCACAAATACAACGTACGCTCGCAAGGAGGACGAGGTGCAGGTCGACTGCGACCCTCTCCTCTGAGCTACGCCACAAGTACAATGTGCGATCGTAAGGAAGACGAGGTGCAGGTCGACTGTGTCCCTCTCTTCTGAGCTATGCCACAAGTACAACGTGAAAATCCTACCGAGTGAAGAGCAAACCTCTCACTCGGGGGCTTAGCTGCAGCCCAGTGCTCGCCTAAGGTATAAAAATCCTACCGAGTGAAGAGCAAACCTCTCACTCGGAGGCTTAGCTGCAGCCCAGTGCTCGCCTAAGGTATGAAAATCCTACCGAGTGAAGAGCAAACCTCTCACTCTGGGGCTTAGCTGCAGCCTAGTGCTCGCCTAAGGTATAAAAATCCTACCGAGTGAAGAGCAAACCTCTCACTCGGGGGCTTAGCTGCAGCCCAGTGCTCGCCTAAGGTACAAAAATCCTACCGAGTGAGGAGCAAACCTCTCACTCGGAAGCTTAGTTGCAGCCCAGTGCTCGCCTAAGTGAATTAAAGAATAAGTCGACTGCAGTGAGCATCTTGCTTTAAACCTGCAAAAGACATTTCGAGCCAAAAGCAAGCATATTCAAACATCAAATCCAAGTTCAGATCGATACCTAAAGGAACCGAAAGTGCTCAGGCGCTAAGCCTGTTAAGGTTTATCGGTTACAAAATCACTCGGCATTCCGAGGGAAATTTAAAGTGTCGAGCTCAAAGAAGTTTTTTACCCCTCCTGTGGAGGGCTGGAAGGTGCAACAAACTCATCAAGATCAATTCTGTCGGCAATCCGAGTGGCAGCAGCGATGAAGGTTTCCATGAAGGACCTGAAGTCTTGTTTCTTGGTGTTGGCCACCCGAAGAGCCGCCAGCTTGTCTTCCCGCGCATCCTTGCAGTGGACACGAGCCAGACACAGAGCAACGTCTGCGCTGCACTGAGCAGAGGACTTTTTCCACTCCTGCACTCGACCAGGAACCGTGTTCAGTCGAGCCATCAGCGACTCGAGGTCATTCTGGAGCGTCTCCCTGGGCCAGAGCGTTGTGTCGATGCGAGAAGTGGCGACCTTCAGCCTTGCGAGATAGTCCACGACAAGCTGCAACGCGAGAATCAAGCCGGAACACATTCATGGCAACTTCATCGTTCACCGGAGAGTTGACGGGGTCCAGGTTCGGTTCCAGTCGACTAGTTTCCTCTTCAAAGTTTTGGCAAAATTCTGCAAATACAGTCACTGAATCAAAGCAATGGTCGAATGGAAAGATCAAGGTTCAAAATGATTGTGGAGTGCAAAGGATTACCTTCGAGCATGAGAAACAACTTCTTGGCAAGTCCACTCAGGAAGGCCTCCAGATCATTCTTCTTTCCAGTCATCTGACTGGCCTTGTCAGTCAGGGCAGCTTTGTCAGTTTTCAGTCAACTGCCCTCTTTGTTGGCAATCGCAAGAGCAGCTTTCATATTGGTATTTTCTTCTTCAAGCTTGGTGACTGAAGCTAACTTCTCGTTAGCAAGCTTGATCTTCTCAGCTAACTCAAGGTCTTTTTTCTTCTGGGCCTCCTTCACCTTGCCTGCAAGTTACAGCAAGGTCAGATTTTGAAACAAATGAAGGGAAAAAGGAGTCGTCGAGGTCTCACCAAACATACCTTTGGTCTCCTCCTTCGCCTTCGTCAATTTCTCCTGGACCAGCTTCAGATCCAGCTCGAGCTGGATGTGCTTGTTCTCCAGCTCGGTATAACGAGCCGCAAGGTCACAGGATTTCTACGAAGAACCAATCGACAAAACGTCAAGGACAATTCACTTCCGAGTGGATAAGAGGAAATCATGCGTTTCTAAGACTACAGCCGAATACAAACATTCGACCGTAGTCTCGGGGACTACACCCAGTGGGTGCACTCAGCGTGCCCCCACTAGTGCTATTGAAGATAGAGTCGACCAGTCGACCCAAAAGAAAACAAGACGTATTCTTTAGACTGTAACCGACTGCCAGCAGTCGACCATAGTCTCGGGGACTATACCCAGTGGGTGCACTCAGCGTGCCCCCACCGGTTTGAGAAATCCATTCGACTCGGTCGAATGACGGAAAAACTTAACTTATAAAGCCTAAGGCCGACTGCCAGCAGACGACCTTAGCCTTGGGGACTACACCCAGCGGGTGCACTCAGCGTGCCCCCGCTTACACGGAGTTTCAATCGACACACCCAGTGGGTGATTGCCATGGATTCCGGAAAGAAAAGCTTTTTGATAGCATATCCTAACAGAACAAGCGATTCGACTTACCTGAACATTGCTTTGAAGAGCAGAACTGGCGTCGTAGGATGCCTGGCTTGCCTCCCGGATGGCCTTCACCTGCTCCATCATGATTCCCGCCTGACGTATCGCTTCCTTTGCAGCACTGGCTTGGTCCTCCGGGACATGGTGCGTCGTGAAGAGGGAAGGCTGCGCAGCACTCGACGAAGCGGGGAGAGCACTCGTCACTGGCACCGCGAAGGACACGGTGTGTCGAGTGGTGTTCTCCTCCTCCGCGACCAGAGTCTCGGGCGCCGTCACATCCTGGGCCACCTTGCCGGCAGACGCCTTCCTGCTCCTCCTGTGCTTCAGTGGTTCCTCATCGTCATCATCATCAGGAAGAGTGATAACGACATTGGATGAAGCTACAGAAAAGAATCAGAATTAGAGACAAAGAGTCAATCGACTAAAAATGGAATTAAGAGAATGGTACCAGGTTTTGAGGTTGCGGCATCCTCCATCTCATGGTCGTCAGCCCTGGCTGAGGTCTCAGAAGTAGCAGCCCTACAATTCCAAAAAGTCAGTCGGCTAAGTCAAGTGTCAATCAAAGATAAAGCTCGCACAGAACAAGAAGATTCAAGCAGCAGGTTTACCCTGATATGGTGGGGATAGACACCTTCATCTTCGGCAGTACTTTGGTCGGCTTCGACGGTGCCACCTTGGACTGCTTCGAAGCCTTTTCAGTCGGCACCGGAGAGGTGGTCCGAGGGCGCTTGGTCGACTGCGCGACAGTCGCGACCCCCTTACCACGTTCAGTCGCAGGGTCATGGGCAAGCTTCGACCGCCTTTCCGAGCGCGGTGGTGCGACCTCCTCCTCCTCTTCTTCTTCCTCATCGTCATCATCATCATCATCATCTTCGGCAGCGTCCGAGTCCCACTCCTCCTGGCTTTCTCCCCCACTCGCTTCTCCTTCTTCAGGCGGAGTCTGCGCTCCGTTGGGCATCAAGTACAGGTTAGTGAGGACCTGTCGGACATCAAGACAAAGATCAATCGACCAATTTGCGGCGAAGACAGAAATAAATGTAGCAAGAGTACAATCGGAGGTAAAATGAGCATACCTTGTCTGGAGTGCTGGAATTGTCGAGTGGAGGAATTCTCCTAACCCCACGAGGGTTATCCTTGTTCCCAGTGACCGCAGCCAACCACCTTTCCAGCGTGGCATCGTCGACTGCTTCTGGGTTGATCCAAGTCTCATCTTCGGTCCCGCAGTACAGCCACATGCAATGGCCTATGTACTGGAGAGGCTGGATGCGGCGTCTAAGTAAAACCTCCAGGAGATCCATACCCGTCACTCCTTCACGAACCAACTGGACTACGCGCTCCATCAGCATCTTCACGTCAGCCTTCTCCTCCGGGAGCACCTTCAGAGAGGAAGGTCAGTTGGCGCGGTCCATGGTAAACGGGGGGAGACCACTCGACTGCCCCGGCGTCGACTCGTCCTTGCAGTAAAACCAAGTCGACTGCCAGCCCCTGACCGACTCAGGGAGGGTCATCACTGGAAAGGTGCTTGTCAGGACCCCGACTCAATGCCACATCGATCTAGCATGTAACACCTCATATCACTTTGCGGCCTCACGCACGGTATTCCCTCGGGTGTCGCCTTACCTTTGCCCGGGACCGTTTGCGCCTTTTGGCACACGTATATGATAGTGTCGCTAGCATCCATATGATAAGGAGCCCGGGCTGACATGGCTAGTCGTAAACCCAAAGTGGCACAGACTTACAGGGACAGGCATCCATGACCCAGCATCGAACGTGTCGGTCATCAGCGAGTGAATCCAGGCTGTAGCACTGGGCTAACAGGACTCCGGTGAACCGGGCTGTAGCGGGCTAACAGGACTCCGGTATTCATCACGTGACATTTCCCTGAAGGGACAGAAACAGGAACGAAGAAGGACACATGCCGGCCAGCCTAAGTGTTCCAGAGCAGTAGCAAGCTACCATGGCTCGGTGGAAACACTAGGAGACATTTCCCGGTAAGAGAGGCTACTAAAGATAAACAACTAAATAGTCAGATCCCACACATACCAAGCATTTCAATAACATACACACAATATGCTCGATATGTGCAAATACAACATGGCATCACAACATGACTCTACGACTCAAGTATTTTATTCAATAGGCTCCGAGGAGCGAGATATTACAAACATGGGTCTCACAACCCAACATTCAGAACATACAAGTCAAGGCACAAGCGGAAGCTAACATGTCTGAGTACAGACATCTACAAATGAAAAAGGCTGGAAAGCCTGACTATCTACCAGATCCTGCCGAGGGCACAAGATCGTAGCTGAGGTAACAAGCTAAACGTCGAAGTCCACGCGGAACTACTAGCAAGACCGAGGTCTCTCTGCAAAAACATAAAATAGGCAAACGTGAGTACAAATGTACCCAGCAAGACTTACATCAGAACTAACTACATATGCATCATTATCAATAAAGGGGATGGTGGAGTTTAACAGTAGCAAGCCAGCTTTGACTCGGTGGCTATCCTAAACTACGACTGCAAGTAACTCTTTTGAGGTGGCGCACACGAGTCCACATATTCACCATATCAATACACCACTATGGATCCGCTCCCGTCTCCCTACGAGAAAGCCATCCATAGTACTCACGCTTATCTTGCGTATTTTAAAGTATCCACTTTCACTTGTCTATGAACTGTAGAGGCAACCCAGAAGTCCTTTTCCGCGGACACGGCTATTAGAATAGATGATGTTAACCCTGCAGGGGTGTACTTCTTCACACACGCTCTCACCACTTACCGCCGTTTACACGACATGTACTCGGCAACCTTCAAGCGGAAGCCCAACGTGGGTGTCGGCCACGGCCTACCTAAACACTCAAGTCCCTAGTCCAGGTTTATCGCCTATTCGGGTTCCATCCATGAGGAGATCCGGCCGAAGTTTCGCTCACAGCCCCAAACGATGTGAGAAGGGTTCCCGAGACACCAAACGGGCACCCGGTACACCGTGCCACGTGCCTACCGCATCACAGCCCACCCCTACGGTCAGCGCTGCGCACGGCCTCCAGCATACTACAAACACCAGAAACTACTTGCAACTCCTGGACAGAGGACAAGGGTGATTAAGAAGCCGAGAGGGTCCATTGGTTTCGGGCCCAATGCGTGGTAGTAGCTGAATCATGGATCACAAACACAGAACTCAGTTCCTGAGGATGGCTGCAATGAGACAACCCACCATGTACTCCTACATGGCCTCTCACCGCTACCTTTACCAAATCGTGTTCACAAACTTAGCTCACACACAGTAGGACATGTTCACACACCTCTGATTCACCCTCGATGAATCAGACCCGACTCAACTCTAAGCAGTAGCAGGCATGACAAACAAGCATGAATGAGTAGGCACAACAGGGCTCAAACAACTCCTACTCATGCTAGTGGGTTTCATCTATTTACTATGGAATGACAGGTCATGCAAAGGATAAAGGGGTTCAGCTACCGCAGCAAGTAACAGTTGAATCGTTGTTGTCCTAATGCAGTAAAAGAGAGCAGGAGCGAGAGAGTGGGATTGTATCGGAATGAACAAGGGGGTTTTGCTTGCCTGGCAGTTCTGAAGATAATATAGTTCTTCATCGGTGTCATCGAAATCGTCGTCGAAACCACGTCTATCGAGAGGGGACAAACACCGACAAACAAAGAAGAAACTCAATCAATGCAATGCACAATATGATGCATGATCATGACATGGCAATATGATGTGGTTTGAGCTAATGCAACTAGCAGCAAGTTAAATGGAGTTGGTTTGAACCCTAGGTTTCAAATTCAAACTCCATATGTGAAGGTTTAAATGCCATTAATATGATTTGTGCTAAACAGCAGCTGTAAGTTGTTCTAACATGCATGAAAATGGTATAGATGGATAGATTGGATTTTTCTGATCATTTTTCATATATAATTTGTTTGATTTGGAGCTACGGTTGATTTACTATGATTCTTAGATGCTTTGGTTATTTTCTGGAATTTCCAGTAAAAGAATAAATCCAGAAAATAAATTACTGCGTCAGCCTGACATCATCATGACGTCAGCAGGTCAACTGGGCGCTTCCAGGTCAAACCTGACCAGTGGGGTCCGCGTGTCAGTGTCACAGCTAATTAACGGAGTTAATTAGTGCTAAGTTAAATGCTAACCTTAGTTAATTAGGGCGTGGGCCCGCATGTCAGTGACTTAGCTGGCTAACTAAAAGTTAATTAGTACTAAACTAGATTAGCAGGGCTCTGGGCCCACTTGTCAATGACTTAGAGGAGTCAACCTGGGCCCACCCAGTCCACGTCAGGGGTCAAACCCGCCGGCGTCTAGCCGCCGGCGAGGCCGAGACGACGGAGAGCGTCGGAAACGCTGCTCCGGCCACGGTTTGATGCGCGGGTGGGTGCTACGAGTAGCTGGCGATGTGGCGCATCCAACGGTGGCGGTGGTAGGTGCTGGGGTGGCCGGGGTTGTCGCCAGCGTCGAGTGATGCGGTGGCCGGAGTTCGGGCATGGGCTGCCGCGTGGTTCCAGTGCATGGGGAAGCTAGCTAGGGGTTGCGTTGGACTCGCCGTTGCTCCAGGAGCACGCCGAAGGCTCAAACTCGAGCGGAGACGCACGGTGGCTGCAAGAGCAACGACCATGGCGGACGGCGGCGCTCGGGTACGGCGGCTGGCATAGCTAGAGGACAGGAACAAGCTCGGGGAGGAGGGGGAAAGACGGAGGATCTCACAGCGCATCGAGTGGGGTCATCGACGAGCTCGGGGGCGCACGGGTGACGGCGAATCGGCGGCGACCATCGGCGGCGGTCGAGGACGAAGACGATGGCGTGGAGGCGATGCAGAGCTTCCCGAGGGGCTTGGCTCGGTGGGGAGGAAGAGGGGGTCGAGGCGGAGCTCCTGAGCTCAGCGGCAGGGCGAGGGGTGGCCGGTGGCCACGGCGAACGGCGTCGGTGGCGATGGGCTCCGCTCGGGCATGAGAGGGAGAGAGAGCAGAGGAGGGAGAGGGCTCGGGAGAGAGTGAGGGGCGGTCGGGGAGGCCGCGTGTCAACGTCCAGGGCGTCCAGAGCGTCGAGGGAGAGCGGTAAGCAGGAGCTGGCGAGGCGCGTGGCCAGCGCGCGGCGAGCACGCGCTCGTCCTTCTGTCCAGGGAGGAAGACGACAGGGAGGCAGTGGTGGTGGGCTGGGCCGGCCACTTGGGCCGCCAGGTAAGCCCAGGTGAGATTCCTTCTCTCTCTCTGCTTTCTGTTTTTCTTACAGTTTTCTATTATTCTGTAAATTTGATGGCTTTATTAAAAATACTAAAACATTCCCAAAAATCCTGCAAATAATTGTGGGCTCTGTTGGGATTTTTCCTAATAGCCCACACTTAAATTCAGAATTATTTGAGCATTTAACATATTTACTAGCATTTAAATGCCCAAATGCAAAGTACATATGATTTAATTCAGTGACCAAATATGTCATGGAAAAATGTGCAACACCTCTGGTTATGGTTCTAGCATTTTCCAGAAATGATGAACATTTTTGAAAGCCATTTGGATTCACTAAATTATTTTTAGGTTGAACCTATTTGAATTCCATTTGGTGCTAGGGTTAGAACATCCCCATTTCAAATTCATTTGAAAAGTTAAATATGATGCACACATGAAGGGCTAGCCTACTGCATACCAGGACCAGGGATGTGACAACTCGCCCCCACTAAACAAGAATCTCGTCCCGAGATTCAAGACGTGAGGTAAGAAGGCAGAGGGGTACAAACTAACACGATCTTTACGATCCAGATGTCCTTCTCGAGGATGCTAATTCAGTGTTCCAATTCATCTTGACGTCTTTTCTTTTGAGATCTTCATCAACACGAGGACAGAAACACTCTACAAGGATGGATCATTTTAATGATCACAAGATCAACTCACGGAATGAGATGTAGAACATCTCTTGAGCTGAGAGACAAAACACACATCATTAAGGACGGAGGAAACAATTTGATGAGGTTTCAAAGTAGCGAGGAAAATAATTGCCATGATACCACAACGAGACATTTTAGAGGAAGGCAATTCGTAGATATATCCCCTTAAGTGGCAAAAAGAATTACCTTTGATTCAGAGATTATTGAAATTCTTTATACCAGCCTAAGGCAATTCACCGTCGATCATTTGAAGGAGTCCGAAAGAATGACATTCTCGGGCCAGAATGGATGATGTGGATTACCTTGTTGAAGACAACACAAGGGATGATTTTTCTTATCATCGGAAATGGATGGGACCCAAGATAGGATGGCACAATGACAGTGCAAGTTGGGAACAAAATACAAGTGCTGGGAATGATTCTAGTAACTGGGGAGAAACTCAATGGCAGAGAGTGATTCCACTATTGGAATGGTTATAGCATAACCGGGGAAACTGAGAACAATCCCGGTTAGTAACTAGGATAGCACCTAATGCTTGTGCGTACTTTCAAGAACTTGAGCATCTCCATAATCATCAAGGTTTTACCAACATCCGTGTCAAGGATCCTGGCAACACAACATACTACCATGATGAATAGCGATGGACGATGCAAATGCAAGGGAGGATAACACTTTCTCAGATTCACCTTAGCGAGGCCAAGGGGACGAAATCTGGATGATCGACCGAGAGACATTTAGCACTCCGCTTCTAATGTTCTCCTTGATGTACTAGTGTATCCCATTCATTGAGATGGTCTGGCATCTAGAACATCAAGTAAAGGTCGGACTTCGGAAACACAAAAATCATAAGGCACAACTAGGGAGTAAATCCTACGAAGTCCTTATGGGGAGGTGGCCAACTTCTTCAATCAAGATATTACAATAACAGGTCTTCCGGTTGGGTGTGTTGGCCACGACATCCATTTTACCAGGTTACAGGGAGACCAATAATATAATTCTTGGGAAACATTCCAATCATCATATCTGCCTGAGATTCAGATCTGGTTGGTGTCAGAATAATCTAGACTCATCGAGTCTAGAAAGTAAAATGAAAGTTTGCAATACAAATCGACGAGATAACGTTGCAAGATTCTCGGGGAATGAACTATGGTAGTAAGCTCCAAAACACGAGCCGGTTCTGCTACAACATGTGAACATGTTGTACAAGACAAGCATGACCACAGAGTAGTCTTATAATAAAACACTACCGAGTTCAGGAGGGGAACCATCATCACAGATATCGAAGTCCTTACATAAGTCATGATTCTTAAGAAGGAACTTATTCTCCTTGATCAAGTCAATCAGTGGCTTGGTGTGCTAGGAAACACATATAGAATGGAGGCGGCCAACCTATCAAACCATAGAGTACTTCGCACATGCGTGACTAACTTGGGACGATTCCAGAGGAAGCAAAAACTAACTTTCTCAAACCCACGGCGGCAACTTGCATCAAATGCACATGAGTTAGAGAGAGTCACTTCTTTCATCCGAACATATGCTTCATGAGCTACCATGAACAAATGCTTTCAAAAGTTTCCAACACTAGCTTAATGTTTAACAAAATTATGGAGAAGATAAAGATGTTGTCAATGGGCTCAACAACAATTTATCCAGGTTCCCATGGAGATGGAATTCCATAACTATGTGAACTAGGTGATAGTATTGGTCAGACCCAAAAGACATAATGGTGTATGCTCGAGGAAAGTCCACGAGTAAGACAACATTACGAACATCGTTGGTTCTGATTTGATTTGAGAATAGCCCACACTCAAATCAAAGTTTTGACAACGCAATAGATCCAACAACTGACCACGAGGACCAATCGATGGGGATATCATCTTTCTTCAACACATATACAAGATATCCCTTAACATGAGCTAAGTCGGACAAGCTTTTATCTTCCAACTCTCCAAGTTGTTGTTTAGCTTAACCAACTAGCACAGGGGTATGCAACACAGATTCTTGGAGAAGGGGTGGTTACAAGAAACCAACTTGATCACAAACTCAACATAGCGGTCAGGTGACAACCTGGTAATACTTCCGAGAAGATATTCGGAACATCACGAACCACCGATATGTTACTAAGCTCGAGAACAATCTTGCTTTTCAGGGCAAGATGATATGATCAAAAGAGCGAGGGTTTGACAAGATCCTAACTCATTGATCGAGGAGTGCACCGGAAATAAGGACTAGGTAGCACGATCAATCTTAGGATGACGATTCAAAAATCAACATGCTAAGAGTGAGGTTATTGTCCTTTAACTACTAAGCAACAGAGTTGCTAGGAGTATAGATTTCACACATCATGATTCACTTGTCGGCGTTCCGGTTACAACAACACGGAAACCGAGAAATGAACAATGATGGCAAGAAGTATTACTACATCAAGAATTCATAGGATGGTGAGCAATTCCCATGACATTCTTGATATAAAGATGGTATTACTCCAAGGTAGAACAGAACAAAAGCTGGATTAGTATTTGATCTGCAGAGTACGACTGCTTTGACCCAATCCTGGAAATGGACAAGGTACTGGAGTTCGTTTCTCCTAGTCATTCTGGAATAGAATGGCTTGACGGACCACAGAAGTAAAAGGCATCGATGAACAAATGCACGACTATTCCTGACTATCAAATGATAGACGGGGGTCAGAATACAACTAAAGAGGGACAACCCAAAAGGACATACGATTTTCTGAGTTGTGGATGCACAGATTAGTATGTCGAGCAAAACTCAACATTTTTCTTCCGGATAATCCATGCGGAAAGGTAGAACTGGCAGAGTCACAATATAAAATGAAGAACTCATCAAGAGCATTCTTATTGTGATCTTTTGGTTCAAAGAACTTCTGCCATAAGTGGTTCATAGTATTTGGAAGAAGGAAATACCACGGACCTCGAGGACTAATGCAAAGGTTACTAATAGCCTAAAGGAACTAACAAACACTATCAACATGAAGTAAGTAGGGTGAATCTCGGGTTCAAAACCCAGGAGTAGAATACCTACTAACTAAATGGCATCACGGGATGCTTTCGAGAATAAAGGCCAGAATCATCACACTGGAAACACAAAACATGGCTAGATTACTAGATGATCCCCTAAGACACCTAGGGTCATAATAATAATTCCAACATATATGTCGAGGCAATAGAATACCTCAACTCACCGATTAGTGTGGTTAATCTGGCCCAAAGGGACATCGGAATGGGAGGAAGGGATTTTGCAAATGCTTCAGACTATTTAGAAACCTAGGATGACTCGGACAGCATAACGGCTGTAAATGCTCAAAAAGTTTGGAGACATACTACAGAAATGGTGGCATAGCCACTCCAAAGCACAATATCAAGGTTTCGAGACCAACAATTATAAACATACGGAAGTAGTAGAAGCTGAACTGAGATTTGAAACCGACAATTATATAAGTCTCTGGATTAGTAACACGTCATCCTGGTAGATAGATGAGAAGGCCTAGTTCTTAATCCCCGTAGAAGAGAAGAGGATGACTCAGATCAGAAGGCCATGAGGTATAAGGAGTAAAAAGAGCCTTACGTTCCATCCCACAATCAATTCCCTTACATAACTAAAGCATTTCTAGACACAACTTCGACCAGTTTGGCTTGGTAATCCTACAGGCAGTCAAGCTCTGATACCAAAGCTGTCAGGACCCCGACTCAATGCCACATCGATCTAGCATGTAACACCTCATATCACTTTGCGGCCTCACGCACGGTATTCCCTCGGGTGTCGCCTTACCTTTGCCCGAGACCGTTTGCGCCTTTTGGCACACGTATATGATAGTGTCGCTAGCATCCATATGATAAGGAGCCCGGGCTGACATGGCTAGTCGTAAACCCAAAGTGGCACAGACTTACAGGGACAGGCATCCATGACCCAGCATCGAACGTGTCGGTCATCAGCGAGTGAATCCAGGCTGTAGCACTAGGCTAACAGGACTCCGGTGAACCAGGCTGTAGCGGGCTAACAGGACTCCGGTATTCATCACGTGACATTTCCCCGAAGGGACAGACACAGGAACGAAGAAGGACACATGCCGGCCAGCCTAAGTGTTCCGGAGCAGTAGCAAGCTACCATGGCTCGGTGGAAACACTAGGAGACATTTCCCGGTAAGAGAGGCTACTAAAGATAAACAACTAGATAGTCAGATCCCACACATACCAAGCATTTCAATAACATACACACAATATGCTCGATATGTGCAAATACAACATGGCATCACAACATGACTCTACGACTCAAGTATTTTATTCAATAGGCTCCGAGGAGCGAGATATTACAAACATGGGTCTCACAACCCAACATTCAGAACATACAAGTCAAGGCACAAGCGGAAGCTAACATGTCTGAGTACAGACATCTACAAATGAAAAAGGCTGGAAAGCCTGACTATCTACCAGATCCTGCCGAGGGCACAAGATCGTAGCTGAGGTAACAAGCTAAACGTCGAAGTCCACGCGGAACTACTAGCGAGACTGAGGTCTCTCTGCAAAAACATAAAATAGGCAAACGTGAGTACAAATGTACCCAGCAAGACTTACATCAGAACTAACTACATATGCATCATTATCAATAAAGGGGATGGTGGAGTTTAACAGCAGCAAGCCAGCTTTGACTCGGTGGCTATCCTAAACTACGACTGCAAGTAACTCTTTTGAGGTGGCGCACACGAGTCCACATATTCACCATATCAATACACCACTATGGATCCGCTCCCGTCTCCCTACGAGAATGCCATCCATAGTACTCACGCTTATCTTGCGTATTTTAAAGTATCCACTTTCACTTGTCTATGAACTGTATAGGCAACCCAGAAGTCCTTTTCCGCAGACACAGCTATTCGAATAGATGATGTTAACCCTGCAGGGGTGTACTTCTTCACACACGCTCTCACCACTTACCGCCGTTTACACGACATGTACTCGGCAACCTTCAAGCGGAAGCCCAACGTGGGTGTCGGCCACGGCCTACCTAAACACTCAAGTCCCTAGTCCAGGTTTATCGCCTATTCGGGTTCCATCCATGAGGAGATCCGGCCGAAGTTTCGCTCACAGCCCCAAACGATGTGAGCAGGGTTCCCGAGACACCAAACGGGCGCCTGGTACACCGTGCCACGTGCCTACCGCATCACAGCCCACCCCTACGGTCAGCGCTGCGCACGACCTCCAGCATACTACAAACACCAGAAACTACTTGCAACTCCTGGACAAAGGACAAGGGTGATTAAGAAGCCGAGAGGGTCCATTGGTTTCGGGCCCAATGCGTGGTAGTAGCTGAATCATGGATCACAAACACAGAACTCAGTTCCTGAGGACGGCTGCAATGAGACAACCCACCATGTACTCCTACATGGCCTCTCACCGCTACCTTTACCAAATCGTGTTCACAAACTTAGCTCACACACAGTAGGACATGTTCACACACCTCTGATTCACCCTCGATGAATCAGACCCGACTCAACTCTAAGCAGTAGCAGGCATGACAAACAAGCATGAATGAGTAGGCACAACAGGGCTCAAACAACTCCTACTCATGCTAGTGGGTTTCATCTATTTACTGTGGAATGACAGGTCATGCAAAGGATAAAGGGGTTCAGCTACCGCAGCAAGTAACAGTTGAATCGTTGTTTTCCTAATGCAGTAAAAGAGAGCAGGAGCGAGAGAGTGGGATTGTATCGGAATGAACAAGGGGTTTTTGCTTGCCTGGCACTTCTGAAGATAATATAGTTCTTCATCGGTGTCATCGAAATCGTCGTCGAAACCACGTCTATCGAGAGGGGACAAACACCGACAAACAAAGAAGAAACTCAATCAATGCAATGCACAATATGATGCATGATCATGACATGGCAATATGATGTGGTTTGAGCTAATGCAACTAGCAGCAAGTTAAATGGAGTTGGTTTGAACCCTAGGTTTCAAATTCAAACTCCATATGTGAAGGTTTAAATGCCATTAATATGATTTGTGCTAAACAGCAGCTGTAAGTTGTTCTAACATGCATGAAAATGGTATAGATGGATAGATTGGATTTTTCTGATCATTTTTCATATATAATTTGTTTGATTTGGAGCTACTGTTGATTTACTATGATTCTTAGAAGTTTTGGTTATTTTCTGGAATTTCCAGTAAAAGAATAAATCCAGAAAATAAATTACTGCGTCAGCCTGACATCATCATGACGTCAGCAGGTCAACTGGGCGCTTCCAGGTCAAACCTGACCAGTGGGGTCCGCGTGTCAGTGTCACAGCTAATTAACGGAGTTAATTAGTGCTAAGTTCAATGCTAACCTTAGTTAATTAGGGCGTGGGCCCGCATG
The DNA here is from genome assembly GCF_018294505.1 of Triticum aestivum. NCBI lineage: Eukaryota > Viridiplantae > Streptophyta > Magnoliopsida > Poales > Poaceae > Triticum > Triticum aestivum. The sequence goes on along the minus strand of NC_057798.1, from coordinate 808,945,814 downwards.
TCAGTGACTTAGCTGGCTAACTAAAAGTTAATTAGTACTAAACTAGATTAGCAGGGCTCTGGGCCCACTTGTCAATGACTCAGAGGAGTCAACCTGGGCCCACCCAGTCCACGTCAGGGGTCAAACCCGCCGGCGTCTAGCCGCCGGCGAGGCCGAGACGACGGAGAGCGTCGGAAACGCTGCTCCGGCCACGGTTTGATGCGCGGGTGGGTGCTACGAGTAGCTGGCGATGTGGCGCATCCAACGGTGGCGGTGGTAGGTGCTGGGGTGGCCGGGGTTGTCGCCAGCGTCGAGTGATGCGGTGGCCGGAGTTCGGGCATGGGCTGCCGCGTGGTTCCAGTGCATGGGGAAGCTAGCTAGGGGTTGCGTTGGACTCGCCGTTGCTCCAGGAGCACGCCGAAGGCTCAAACTCGAGCGGAGATGCACGGTGGCTGCAAGGGCAACGACCATGGCGGACGGCGGCGCTCGGGTACGGCGGCTGGCATAGCTAGAGGACAGGAACGAGCTCGGGGAGGAGGGGGAAAGACGGAGGATCTCACAGCGCATCGAGTGGGGTCATCGACGAGCTCGGGGGCGCACGGGTGACGGCGAATCGGCGGCGACCATCGGCGGCGGTCGAGGACGAAGACGATGGCGTGGAGGCGATGCAGAGCTTCCCGAGGGGCTTGGCTCGGTGGGGAGGAAGAGGGGGTCGAGGCGGAGCTCCTGAGCTCAGCGGCAGGGCGAGGGGTGGCCGGTGGCCACGGCGAACGGCGTCGGTGGCGATGGGCTCCGCTCGGGCATGAGAGGGAGAGAGAGCAGAGGAGGAAGAGGGCTCGGGAGAGAGTGAGGGGCGGTCGGGGAGGCCGCGTGTCAACATCCAGGGCGTCCAGAGCGTCGAGGGAGAGCGGTAAGCAGGAGCTGGCGAGGCGCGTGGCCAGCGCGCGGCGAGCACGCGCTCGTCCTTCTGTCCAGGGAGGAAGACGACAGGGAGGCTGTGGTGGTGGGCTGGGCCGGCCACTTGGGCCGCCAGGTAAGCCCAGGTGAGATTCCTTCTCTCTCTCTGCTTTCTGTTTTTCTTACAGTTTTCTATTATTCTATAAATTTGATGGCTTTATTAAAAATACTAAAACGTTCCCAAAAATCCTGCAAATAATTGTGGGCTCTGTTGGGATTTTTCCTAATAGCCCACACTTAAATTCAGAATTATTTGAGCATTTAACATATTTACTAGCATTTAAATGCCCAAATGCAAAGTACATATGATTTAATTCAGTGACCAAATATGTCATGGAAAAATGTGCAACACCTCTGGTTATGGTTCTAGCATTTTCCAGAAATGATGAACATTTTTGAAAGCCATTTGGATTCACTAAATTATTTTTAGGTTGAACCTATTTGAATTCCATTTGGTGCTAGGGTTAGAACATCCCCATTTCAAATTCATTTGAAAAGTTAAATATGATGCACACATGAAGGGCTAGCCTACTGCATACCAGGACCAGGGATGTGACAGTGCTCTTGTTCCTCATCTGGATTCCCAGACCTCCACACATCTGAATAATCTTGGTTTTGTCATCATCTGGACTCGCCTTCTTCACGGTCTGAGAGCGGCACGTGAATATATGCTTGAACAGACCCTAATGCGGTCGGCAACCCAGAAAGTTTTCACACATGGATACAAAAGCAGCAAGATAGGTGATGGAATTCGGGTTGAAGTGGTGAAGTTGCGCTCCGAAGAAGTTCAGGAAACCACGGAAGAAAACACTCGGTGGCAAAGAAAACCCTCGGTCGACGTGGGTAGCCAAAAGAACACACTCACCCTCTTCCGGCTGGGGATGCCACTCGTTCCCCGGGAGCCTTGCTGCTCCGTGGGGGATCAGACCTTCATTGGCCATGTCGGTGAGGTCATTCTCCGTAATGGTCGACCGGATCTAATCTCCTTGGACCCAGCCGTTCGGCAGGCGGGATCTAGACGAAGACCCGCCGCGACTGGTGGTTCTCCCCTTCGCCTTCCCCGTCGCCGACGCCTTCTTCGCGCGTTCCAGCGCCGCCGTCTTCTCCTTCACCATGGCTGCCGGCGAGACGCGCGAGGGGCGGTTGTGCAGAGGCGAGAGCGGGCGCAGTGGGCGGAGGCAGGGAGAGCAGAGAGAGAATGGAGAAGTACTGTTCAAGGACCCTCGTCGGGCGCCTTTATAAGTCCGCTTCCGAGTGGATGATAGGTGGGCCCGATCGACTCAATCACATCCCGAAACAATCGCGCGGGCGCGATACGTGGTGAAAAAGGTGACGCGAGAATCGAGGCGTCTATGCCCTATCCCATCCAAGCGCCACGGTCCGCCCCGCTTCGCGCGCTTCCCCAAATTTCATATCCCATCAAATCCGCGAACGGCAGATCAACCTGTCAGGCGCGAGATCTTCCGCGATCCGTCACTCAGAAATTGTTATGTTCAAAAGGTCACTCGACGAAAGAAAAGAATGGTTCGAGTCGACTGAAGAAAAGCTGCTGGTTATCAACAAAGATATTATTGGTCTAAGACAATGCATATCTAGCGCACAGAAGCAAGTCGGAAACAACATCAACTCCTTCTCCACTCGAGCCTCAATCCATTCGGGGGCTAATGATGGAGTCATGTACCTAGGGTAGGGTCATAGACCTGATCTAAGTACCTTACCCAAAGACACCCTCAGAAGAGATCACCTTCCAGTCGACCTGCGAGGACTCCACTCGACGTAATTGAAGGACTCGACCATGAAGACTCACTCGACCACCAGAAGGTCAAGAAGCACTCTGTACTGCAACGGTCTGTAATTAAGTAGACTTTATGATAGTTAAGGCACTTTATGTGGGGCGTTACCAGTAACGCCCCAGACTTAATGTACTTTAAGCCCCGCATTACTGAGGGCCGGAGGGGTCTGGCAGGCACTATACAAGCCACCCCCACCTCAGTGTAAAGGGTTCGCACCCCTGTAATCCATACACATATAATCCACTCGACCGCCTCCAGGCTCCGAGACGTAGGGCTTTTACTTCCTCCGAGAAGGGCCTGAACTCGTACATCCCTTGTGTTTACAACCTCTCCATAGCTAGGACCTTGCCTCTCCATACCTACCCCCCACTCTACTGTCAGACTTAGAACCACGACATATTGTATATGTATTTTTGCGGCAGGGGTCCGAGGGGAAAGCAGCAGAAAGTTGTCTGGGAATAGATCTTTACCGAGAGTCGCTCTCGGCAAAGTGGCATGCGCTGGCATTTGCCTTTTAGTTTTGCCGAGCGCCACTCTCGGCAAAGAGCTGACGGAACCAGCCGACGTGAAGTCACTTTATTTTGCCGAGCGTTACTATTTGGCTCTTGACAAACTCTTTGCCGAGTGCCCGTGTCCTGGCTCTCGGCAATTCCTTGCCTGAGAGGTGTACGCCGGGTGGCCTTTGCCGAGTGCGACACTCTCCAAAGGTGTTGCCAGCGGTTATTGGCCCTTTGTCGAGTGTCGGTGGCACTCGGTGTATAGGTTGTTTCAACATGAGAGGCGCCATCAGCCGCTCTATCTTTAGCCTTCTTTACTCCATCTAATCCAATCTATTATGTGCGGTTTCTCATTTTATCTGAATTATGCCACAAGTTGTTCAATGATTTGCTGCAGACAGTGATGGCAATGTGCTTTCTTCTTGCACATGCGGCCAACATTAGGAGATAAGCTTTCCATCTCTGAAATTTATAATTTGAGTTGATGAGCACATGACATGCATCTTATATTTGTTTCAGTACGTAAGCTAGCATAGACATATTGGTTCCCTTCATTCCATGCAATGCTTTAGTTCAAACAAATCATAATGGCGACTCAAGCAAAAAAAAGGCTTAAATGAATTAAGTTGGGTGACAGTTTTGTTTTCCTTTCCTTCTATTCTACACAGGGCGGTTGTTCCAGTATGGGGCGCACCACTCAGCTCGCCCCTTTGGAGCAGCATGCATGCAGTTTGCCCACTTCAGCCCATGCAAGTTGCCAAGGAATTCGAGCATGCTTGCACAGTTTCTTAATCATGGTCTTTTCACATATCCTGATAATGTCATTCAGATAATTATTATTGAGTATATGCACCCTAACGTTTTAGGTATTATTATTTGAAATTATTGAGCTAGACATGGCATGTTGCAACAATTAGAAAACCATATAGTTCAGTAATAGCTTCAATGCTTCACTTTTGTCTTTCAAAAGCTCAGTTTTAGGGATTTTGAAAGAAACAACATTCAGTGTTTCGATAGTTCGTGCTCTGTTTCAAACTTTCGATCACTGGCTGTGTAGTTCATTGTGGCATACAAATTATGCTCTTATAAGTAATATTCTATCGACAACATGTTCTAAAGCAATCACATAATCTTTTTGAACATATTGTAAATTACAAGGTCGATGAGTTTATAGGTAATCTTTTTGCTGATTCTCTATTTGATAAAATACGTGTCGCAAATGGTTCCGCAGCAACTCGCAGGGCATCTTCTAGTTTAAATTAACTAGATAAACCTTTTACGCAATTCTAATGGTCTACAAAATCCCACATGCAACTTTTTTTTCAACATCAAAGTAACTTAATTGGCCATCTTGAGAAAATAAGTCTTATCATTAATGTAATTTACAACGCAATATCTCGACCTAATGGAGCATATGTGATAGCAAAATCTGATTTCTTCATACCGGTGATCATCTTTCGAAAAGCCTGACGTGTGTAATGTCAGGAACGAAATGATGGTGAATAGCAGAGAAATGATGTCAATAAAATATAGGCTCAAAGGTGAATACACATTAAATATTTATACTAAATTTCTATACTTACTAAAACTTATTTACTAAATTTTAATAAGTGTTCTTTATGCCACCTATGTAATGTCAATTGGTTTTTTCAAAAAATCACTTGCATTGTGCTAAATATGAACCCTATACTAAGATGGAAATTTACTTTTTTTTTCTTTTTTTGGTTGCCTTAAAACACATATTCGAACCAAATCCCCATAAATGTGAGAGAAAAAAACATAAAATCGCATGCCTTCATGGATAATTTGGGATACTCCCTTAAGACAGTGTATATATCAACCGCAAAAAAAAAGACAGTGTATATATCTCTGTGTATCCTGAAATATCTTGGTAGAGCTCCTTAAAGTGTATTGTCTCGTAAATATATTAACAGAGGTTTCTAGTTCATGTTTATGTGTATATGTAAATAAAAATGTGTACTAGGTGCTTGTCAGCGAATCATTGGCATCATAATTTACTAGTTATGTGGTTAAATTTGTCTCGCATGTTAGGGAAGGTTCAACAATCCATCAGAAAACGTATACACACTATATTTGTAATTTAAATTGAATGACTCACATTTGTGGCTCATGCCCACTATATCACTAGGCCGAGTTGCATCTCCACCACCTGCAAGGATGACACTCTTGTCGTCATGGTGTACCCGGCATGCTACTACTGGCACGCTTCAACGCCAACACCCTCTTCCCGTACATGAAAACCTGTAGGATCGAAAGTATGTCTAGAGGGGGGGTGATTAGACTACTTGACAATATAAAAATTCTGCCTTTTGACAAAGAACAGTTTTTGGCAGATTCACAATTATGAGCAAGTCAAGCATCACCCTACATATGCAATTCTAGAGTATAGGCAGCGGAAAGTAAATTGCACATGTAGTAAAGAGAGGTGGAGAAGAGCAAACGCAATTTTGGAGACGCGGTGATTTTTCTCGTGGTTCCGATAGGTGGTGCTATCGTACTTCCACGTTGATGGAGACTTCAACCCACGGAGGGTAACGGCTGCGAGAGTCCACGGAGGGCTCCACCCATGAAGGGTCCACGAAGAAGCAACCTTGTCTATTCCATCATGGCCTACGCCCACGGAGGGCTAGCCTTACTCGGGGTAGATCTTCACGAAGTAGGCGATCTCCTTGCCCTTACAAACTTCTTGGTTCAACTCCACATCTCGACGGAGGCTCCCAAGCGACACCTAACCAATCTAGGAGGCACCACCCTCCAAAAGGTAATAGATGTTGTAGATGATGATGAACTCCTTGCTCTTGTGCTTCAAATGATAATCTCCCCAACACTCAACTCTCCTCACTGATTTGGCTGTGGTGGAAGAAAGGATTGAGTGGAAAGCAACTTGGGAAGGCTAGAGATCAAGCTTCATATGGTGGGAGTGGAGCAACTTGATCTCAACACAAGGGTAGGTAGTTCTCTTCTCAGAAATGTAAGGTAGGAGTGGTAGTTCTTTCTGATGGCTCTCTCCACGAATGAAGAGGGGGTGGAGGGGTATAAATAGCCTCCACACAAAATCCAACCATTACACACATTTGAGCAATCTCGGTGGGACCGAAGTTGACAACTCGGTGAGACCGATAGTTCAAATAATGTGAACGTTGGGATTTTCGGTGGGACCGAAAATACAATCTCGGTTAGTCCGATTCGTGCAATGACAAGAGCATGCCAATTTCGGTGGGACCGACTTCATCATCTCGGTGACACCGATTTGATGACAGAAGGTTACAGAAGCTTGGCAACTCATTTTTCGGTGAGACCGAGTTCAGAATCGGAAAATCCGAGTTTGCTAGGGTTTGGCTTTATGGCTGAGGTGGTTCATCTCGGTGTGACTGAGTTTGGAATATCGGTGGGACCGAGACTACTTATGAGTGTATATGGCAGTGAAAGTTGCTGATAGTTTAGGAGATGTATCACTAAGCACTTGAGCAACCAGATCATCATCATAACCTCATCCCCTTCTAATAGTATTGGCTTTTCCTATGGACTCAATGTGATCTTGGATCACTAAACCAAAAATGGAGTCTTGAGCTTTTGCCAATGCTTGCCTTAGCATTTTGAGGGGTCCACTTCTTCAGTCCTTGCCATACCCATATCACTGAACTCTCTGAAATGATTCTCAAGTAACTATTAGTTCAATGATATATATGTTGTTATTAATTACCAAAACCACCCGGGGATTAGTTGCACTTTCAATCTCCCCCTTTTTGGTAATTGATGACAACATATAGATCAAAGCTTCGACAAAGGATATAATCAATGAATAATATCGTCGCTTTGAGAAGTATGTGATAAGCAAGAGCTCCCCCTAAATTTGTGCATTATTTAAGATTTGCGTTTGAATGCAAATGCACAATCGATTAGGATCATGGGTCACTCTTCCATATCACATACATCTTGGTGGAGCGCACAAAATGATAAGAATGAACAGCATGCACCCAATCACCAAGACATGAGTAAATGGTCATACGAGATAGGAATGGCATATGATAATCATTAAGCACACATTAAAACATAGTACGACCAAGCACTCATTAAGGTAGAATCAAACGTAGTATCAAACACACTGAATGTCTCGAAAACCAAAAGTATCTCAAAGAAACCGCAAAAGAACGAAAGAGCAAAAGCGACAACAGCACTCTCTCTCTCGAAGTCCTATGATCTATACAATTTCTCACCCTTTGGCAACAAGTTACCAAAAAGTTCGAAAAAGCATAGAGCTAAGCGTCACTGGGGACTCTGCTGGCGGCTCCCGTCTGGGTTGATGTTGGAGTGGATATGACAGCATCGGCGAAGACTTCAGCTGATGTCTGTGCTGGAGGAGTGGTCACTGGAGTTGGAGTTGGAGTAACTGCTGGAACTGTGGGAGGTGCTGAAGCTGTAGTCCTGGTGTCTGTCACTGGAATAGCAGCTGATCGGGGTCCTGTGGGAACCGGAGCAGTCTGCTGATAAGCATCCTGGACTAAGTCATCCTGCATCTCACGCATGAGCTCTTCCTTCTCCCGCTTTTCTTCCTCAATGTCTGCCTCGAGCTTGTTGACAGTCACTCGCATTTCAGTCAGCTTCACGTCCAGAGCGTGGATCTTGTCCTCAACAATCCTCTCTAGGCTCTCCTGAGACTGTACAATGCTGGCCAGGCGTTGTTCAATCCTTTGGGTAGCTTCAAGAATCTTCTCTCCGAAACTCTTTGGTTTAGCTGCTGCTGCTGCTGCTTCCTTGTCAGCTTTGGCTTTCTTAGCAGCTTCGATCTTGGATTGACCTTCAACAGATGTTGGATCCTCCTCATCCATCACAACAACATTGTCTTCATGCTCTGGCTGCAACGGTAAATGTTCTCTATCCAACAAGAATGTGCCCGTGCCAAACTTGGCATTGATAAGCATCTGAATCTGCGGGGCAAATCCACACGACCATTTCTGGTCAGCTGCAGTCCTCTTAATGGTCTCTACCATCAAGTCCATCACCTTGAAAGGTGCTTTCTCATCAAGTAGGTGCAGCATGTTGATAGAGTATCCTCTGATCATGCGATGATCTCCAGACTTGGGCATCAAGGTATGCCTCAAAATGGTATTAGTGGTAGGTAAGCCTGCCTGGAGATAGTAGACTGAGCCGAGCTTCCAAATTCCCAAGTCCTTTGCTGGAACCTCTTTGTACATGTTCTTCATGGATTCATGATTCTTCTTTGGAATCCCATATACATCAATATCATCTTCTCGTTGCATTGGAGCATTCAGAATTTCTGCCCATTCTTCAACAGTAGAAGAAAATCTTTGACCTTCAGTCATCCACGTAATCTTCCCATCAGGGTAGAAGTGAGCTGTGGCATAGAATTGCATTATCATCTCATCGTTCCAACTGGTCAATTTCTGACCAACAAAATCTGCAACACCACATGCAGTGAAACTTTCATGCACATGTGGAAAGAAATCTCTGTGCTCTTCGCTTTCAATGTACTTCCAGTCAACATATCTTGTGTCTGCGACTATGGGCTTCTTGTCCATCAGCACGGTCTCATAGAAGTCCTGCTGCTCTCTGTTGTGAAATCTGGGATCTACAGCAGTTCTTCTCCTCACGGCATATGGGTCAGTTTGTCTCCATAGCCTGAGACCTCTATCTTTCATTGCCTTCATATCCTCAGCTTGAGGATGAGCATCATCATGGACTGGCAGTTTTGGACGAAGTTTCAGCAAAACTGGTCCTTCATCATCTGACACAGCTGGTGGCACATCATCCTTGTTCTTTTCAGACGCTGGAATGTTTCTGACGGTCTTCTTGGGCTTGGCAGCAGGCTTTGCTGGAGCTGCCTTAGCTGGAGCAGATTTCTTGGGCTTTGATGTGGCTCCAACCTTAATGGCATCACCCATGAACATAGGCTTCTGAGGAGGAGGCTGGGGTGCTCCCTCATCCTCATCTTCTTCTGCTGCATCATGCACTATCCTCTTTCTCTTGGACGTTTTCTTCACTTTGCTTGCAGCTGCCTCTCCCAAATTCAGCTTCTGAGCAACAGTTGACTGCTTGACTTTGCTGGTGCCCTTCTTAGTTTGTTGACCTTGTTTCTCTTTGGCAACAACCTTCCTTTTGGGCTTTGAGGTCACCTCTTCCTCAACGACAAAATCTGAATCTTCATCATCTGAATTCCTCTTCTTTCTAGCTCTGGTGGCTGCAGGAGGCAAGCCACTTGGTGTACTCCTCTCACCATCATCAGATGAGCTGCTAGGATCAGGACTAGTGCCTGCCTCTGGAATATCTGCAATGGGTGTCTCTGACCTGTTCTGACTGTCACTGGCATCTGACATGGCTGACAACCTGTGAATAGATAAGGTGTAGGCAGAGAAGAAGAGTCATCACAAAATGCAGAAGTTTTTGCAAAAAATATGAGTTCAAATTCTAGTATTAGGTTTTCACATAAGACATTTCGGTCAAACCGAGTTTAAGATTCGGTGAATCCGAAGTGTTAAACAGGAGCTGGCACACCACTTTCGGTTTGACCGAAGTGGGTTTCGGTCCTGCCGAAAACACTAGGGTTTCATAGAATTTTCATTTCGGTCACACCGATTTTGCACAACTCGGTTGGACCGAAAGGTGCAGTGCAATGGCCATAGGCCAAATCGGTCATACCGAAATTATAAAATCGGTCTCACCGAGATGTGTTCGGCGGAAACCTAACCCTAAAACTTTTACTCGAATCTAGTCCAAACGAACTAATCTGGTGTACAGGAGGATTTCAATCGTGGCAAGATTCTAGGCAATCCAAACGTGCATTGAATCGGAGCTGGGAGCACGAGTGGGATCAAAACTCACCCTAACTTGGTGGAGTTTTTCTACGGCGGCAACGGCGCGGAGGAGATGTCCGTTGACGGCGACGGAGACCTGCGGCGAGGGCGCACAGGCGACGATGGCGATGATCCGGAGACCAAGGCGACGGCAGCAAGGGGTGTGGGGGCGAAACGTTTGAACGAGGAATCAACACGCGTGGCCCTCGGAGTATATATACCCCTTTGCTGTCGGTGGGACCGAGTTGTAAAACTCGGTGGCACCGAGATGGATAACTGCTAGGCAGTTATGCACTTCGGTCATGCCAAAAATCACAACTCGGTTTCACCGAGGTGAAAACCTAGATCAGTCCAAATGCTTTCGGTTCGACCGAGTTTGAGTGAGTTGGTCTGACCGAAATCAATTAGAAGGTTTTGGAAGTTAGCCTTTGACGGATCGGTGGCTCCGAGTGCTCCTCACCCGGAGGGTCCGAAAATGACTTGTTCAAAATTTGTGATGTAAGCATGAATAGAATTTGAGACAAGAAAGCATAGATAGCTAGGGGAGGTACTTAGGATTCTTGTCCATCCATTTGGTCAGAAAAATCAAAACGACCAAAGCAACAAATGGATGTCCTCGAATGGATAAAATCATGCATCCAACATGCTCCCACAATAAGATAGCAAATGAAATATGTGTCAAACATGCACAACCAAAACTCTAGGTACTATCACACAATTTGTCGATGACTAGGTCATCTTTATATGAGTATATTGACTTAGGAGCCAAATGAGAACATTTGATCATAGGTCATACTCATCGTTTAAGCACAAGTGGGGTTACCACTTTTACATAAAGCATTGATGTGTTCACATCATTTGAAGATGCCTTAGCTCAATTTTTAGAGCAAAGCTCCCCCTAGATGTGAGAACCCCTTTTAAAGGGTCAAACTAACCTTGGCATGTCTTAGAAGACTTCATGTAGATGTTGAAGATGTGGATGCTCAATGTTGATGTAGATCATCAAGAGTTGAGAGCTATCCCTTGGATTCGGGCACTTTCAATACCTACATGGGTTAGTCCCACAAGGAACAAACAAGGATATCCATGGACATAGATTGAAGTTCACAATAGATGATGTCCATGAAAGCAATGATTACCTTGTCCCTTGACTTACCAACAAGAGGGTTTGTGACTCCATGAACTAGTGCACGATGTGGAAGTTGATTGCACAAGTTTTTGCCAAAATGAATGTGAGTGAAGTATGTTGGCGGAGTCACCCTCAAGAACTTTCTAGTTCTTCTTCTTCGGGATCCACATCATCTTGATGGGAATCCTTGGGGTTGTAGTTGAGCTTGACGAAGTAGAACTTGACGTTTCCTTGGGAACCCACTTGACCATGGCTTGAGGTGCTTCAACAAATGCATCAATCTCCTCTTGAAGCTTGTCCTTGCCTTTTAGCTTGTGGTCTTGTGGTGGAAGGTCATCTTGAGCTTGTTCCACCTTGGAAGAAGTAGGATCATACTTCTCCTTTTGAGGAACAAACTGTGGAGTAGGATATTGACCTTCTTCCCATTCAACACCTTCGGCGTTGAACTTTCGCTCAAAACCAATTCCTTGATTCTTCCGGTGCCTTCCTTGCTTGCGAACAATTTCCTCAAAGTTCTTGCTTCCGGCAAGGCTCTTGTAGACACCTTTCTCTATGATCCCTTTCAATAAACTATTTTCTTGCTCAAGTGTAACTTGGCTTGAAACATGGTTAGTGGAATCAAGAGAACTACTAGAAGCAACAACATTGGATTTAGCATGGTTATTGTTACTACTAGAAAAGGAATTTTTCTTATGCTTGTCATGCTTAGTCTTAATGGGTGGCAAGAAATTAGACAAGAGAAGTCATTTGGCAAGATATGAAGAACTATTCTTTCGAAGATCGTCATTGATTGCTTTTAGAAACTCATGTTCTTGCTCTAGAGTGAGCTTCTCGAAGCGTAGCTTCTCATGCGATCTTAGGAGCTCTCTATGATCTTCTTGAGTTGTTTCATGAGCTAACTTAAGAGTTTTTAGTTCTTTAGTTAGACGCTCAATCTCCTTCATAGCATTGTCATTCGACTCTTCTCGACTATAAAGACTACTAGCATGTTCATCGTTACTAGGTTCATTGGATTTATCAAGTAAGAGCTCATCTTCACCAAGCAAGTCATCCTCATCACTATCGAAGTCAATGAATTTAGGGTGTGATACCTTGGGGCCTTTAGCCATGAAGCATCTTCCAATTCCCTCATTTGGTGAATCAAATAAGTCGTAGGAATTGGAGTTGGAGGATACGAGAGCAAGACCGGCAACACCTTCATCTTGACTGTAGTCGGAGTTGGAGTGATAGCTTCCTTCGGATTGATTGTCGGAGTCGGAGCCGGAGACCCATTCACCTACATGAGCTTGATGTTTTCTTCTTGTGTAGCTCCTTGATGACTTGTCTTTCCTCTCCGAATCCTTGCTTCTCTGAGAGGGTCTTCGTTCATAACGATCATCTCTGCTCCTTCTCTCTTTCCGAGGTGACTCATATCTTGAGCTTCTTCTTCTTGGAGATTCTTCTCTTCTCTTGTGGGGAGCCGTACACTCATTTGAGTAGTGTTCGGGTCTTCCACAATTGTAGCAGTTTCGATCACGACTAGAAGATCTCTTTTCATCATATGATCTAGACTTTGAGCTTCTCTCTTTGCCTCTATTCTTGTAGAATTTGTTGAAGTTCTTGACCATTAGGCTTATCTCTTCATTGGAAACTAACTTGTCACTTGAGGTTGTGGGAGCATCACTTGTAGCTTTGTAAGCACCACTTGACTTGTTGTGAAGCTCTTCCTTATCCTTAAGTGTCATCTCATGAGCAACAATTCTTCCAATGACTTCGGTTGGCTTGAGATTCTTGTAGTTTGGCATCATTTGGATCAAAGTGCACACGGTGTCATACTTTCCATCCAAAGCTCTGAGAATCTTCTTGATGATGAATCGGTCGGTCATTTCTTCGCTTTCTAAGCCGGCAATTTCATTTGTGATGAGAGCAAGCCTAGAGTACATTTCAGCGACTCCTTCACCATCCTTCATCTTGAACTTGTCAAGTTGACCTTGAAGAATATCTAGCTTTGACTCCTTCACGGACTCGGTACCTTCGTGCATTTCAACCAAAGTATCCCAAATCTCTTTTGCATTCTCAAGACGGCTGATTTTGTTGAACTCCTCGGGACACAAGGCATTGAAGAGAATGTCACAAGCTTGAGCATTGTTTTGCAACATCCGCAATTCTTCCGTTGTAGCTTCGCTATCCGGAACTTTTCCTTCCTCGAAGAATTCACCTTGCATACCAACACAAATAATGCCCCATGCGGCTGGGTTATGACCAAGAATATGCATTTTCATTTTATGCTTCCAACTAGCAAAATTTGTACCATCAAAGTAAGGACCTCTACGAAAATTACCCTCACTAGACGCCATACTCTCCTAGGTTGTGAAACCAAGCTTATGGAGTCCAATGCAATGGAAACCAATACAATGGAGACCAAAGCTCTGATACCACTTGTAGGATCGAAAGTATGTCTAGAGGGGGGGTGATTAGACTACTTGACAATATAAAAATTCTGCCTTTTGACAAAGAACAGTTTTTGGCAGATTCACAATTATGAGCAAGTCAAGCATCACCCTACACATGCAATTCTAGAGTATAGGCAGCGGAAAGTAAATTGCACATGTAGTAAAGAGAGGTGGAGAAGAGCAAACGCAATTTTGGAGACGCGGTGATTTTTCTCGTGGTTCCGATAGGTGGTGCTATCGTACTTCCACGTTGATGGAGACTTCAACCCACGAAAGGTAACGGCTGCGAGAGTCCCAGGAGGGCTCCACCCATGAAGGGTCCACGAAGAAGCAACCTTGTCTATTCCATCATGGCCTACGCCCACGGAGGGCTAGCCTTACTCGGCGTAGATCTTCACGAAGTAGGCGATCTCCTTGCCCTTACAAACTTCTTGGTTCAACTCCACATCTCGACGGAGGCTCCCAAGCGACACCTAACCAATCTAGGAGGCACCACCCTCCAAAAGGTAATAGATGTTGTAGATGATGATGAACTCCTTGCTCTTGTGCTTCAAATGATAATCTCCCCAACACTCAACTCTCCTCACTGATTTGGCTGTGGTGGAAGAAAGGATTGAGTGGAAAGCAACTTGGGAAGGCTAGAGATCAAGCTTCATATGGTGGGAGTGGAGCAACTTGATCTCAACACAAGGGTAGGTAGTTCTCTTCTCAGAAATGTAAGGTAGGAGTGGTAGTTCTTTCTGATGGCTCTCTCCACGAATGAAGAGGGGGTGGAGGGGTATAAATAGCCTCCACACAAAATCCAACCGTTACACACATTTGAGCAATCTCGGTGGGACCGAAGTTGACAACTCGGTGAGACCGATAGTTCAAATAATGTGAACGTTGGGATTTTCGGTGGGACCGAAAATACAATCTCGGTTAGTCCGATTAGTGCAATGACAAGAGCATGCCAATTTCGGTGGGACCGACTTCATCATCTTGGTGACACCGATTTGATGACAGAAGGTTACAGAAGCTTGGCAACTCATTTTTCGGTGAGACCGAGTTCAGAATCGGAAAATCCGAGTTTGCTAGGGTTTGGCTTTATGGCTGAGGTGGTTCATCTCGGTGTGACTGAGTTTGGAATATCGGTGGGACCGAGACTACTTATGAGTGTATATGACAGTGAAAGTTGCTGATAGTTTAGGAGATGTATCACTAAGCACTTGAGCAACCAGATCATCATCATAACCTCATCCCCTTTTAATAGTATTGGCTTTTCCTATGGACTCAATGTGATCTTGGATCACTAAACCAAAAATGGAGTCTTGAACTTTTGCCAATGCTTGCCTTAGCATTTTGAGGGGTCCACTTCTTCAGTCCTTGCCATACCCATATCACTGAACTCTCTGAAATGATTCTCAAGTAACTATTAGTTCAATGATATATATATGTTGTTATTAATTACCAAAACCACCCGGGGATTAGTTGCACTTTCAATCTCCCCCTTTTTGGTAATTGATGACAACATATAGATCAAAGCTTCGACAAAGGATATAATAATTGAATAATATCGTCGCTTTGAGAAGTATGTGATAAGCAAGAGCTCCCCCTAAATTTGTGCATTATTTAAGATTTGCGTTTGAATGCAAATGCACAATCGATTAGGATCATGGGTCACTATTCCATGTCACATACATCTTGGTGGAGCGCACAAAATGATAAGAATGAATAGCATGCACCCAATCACCAAGACATGAGTAAATGGTCATACGAGATAGGAATGGCATATGATAATCATTAAGCACACATTAAAGCATAGTACGACCAAGCACTCATTAAGGTAGAATCAAACGTAGTATCAAACACACTGAATGTCTCGAAAACCAAAAGTATCTCAAAGAAACCGCAAAAGAACGAAAGAGCAAAAGCGACAACAGCACTCTCTCTCTCGAAGTCCTATGATCTATACAATTTCTCCCCCTTTGGCAACAAGTTACCAAAAAGTTCGAAAAAGCATAGAGCTAAGCGTCACTGGGGACTCTGCTGGCGGCTCCCGTCTGGGTTGATGTTGGAGTGGATATGACAGCATCGGCGAAGACTTCAGCTGATGTCTGTGCTGGAGGAGTGGTCACTGGAGCTGGAGTTGGAGTAACTGCTGGAACTGTGGGAGGTGCTGAAGTTGTAGTCCTGGTGTCTGTCACTGGAATAGCAGCTGATCGGGGTCCTGTGGGAACCGGAGCAGTCTGCTGATAAGCATCCTGGACTAAGTCATCCTGCATCTCACGCATGAGCTCTTCCTTCTCCCACTTTGCTTCCTCAATGTCTGCCTCGAGCTTGTTGACAGTCACTTGCACTTCAGTCAGCTTCACGTCCAGAGTGTGGATCTTGTCCTCAACAATCCTCTCTAGGCTCTCCTGAGACTGTACAATGCTGACCAGGCGTTGTTCAATCCTTTGGGTAGCTTCAAGAATCTGCTCTCCGAAACTCTTTGGTTTAGCTGCTGCTGCTGCTGCTTCCTTGTCAGCTTTGGCTTTCTTAGCAGCTTCGATCTTGGCTTGACCTTCAACAGATGTTGGATCCTCCTCATCCATCACAACAACATTGTCTTCATGCTCTGGCTGCAACGGTAAATGTTCTCTATCCAACAAGAATGTGCCCGTGCCAAACTTGGCATTGATAAGCATCTGAATCTGCGGGGCAAATCCACACGACCTTTTCTGGTCAGCTGCAGTCCTCTTAATGGTCTCTACCATCAAGTCCATCACCTTGAAAGGTGCTTTCTCATCAAGTATGTGCAGCATGTTGATAGAGTATCCTCTGATCATGCGATGATCTCCAGACTTGGGCATCAGGGTATGCCTCAAAATGGTATTAGTGGTAGGTAAGCCTGCCTGGAGATAGTAGACTGAGCCGAGCTTCCAAATTCCCAAGTCCTTTGCTGGAACCTCTTTGTACATGTTCTTCATGGATTCATGATTCTTCTTTGGAATCCCATATACATCAATATCATCTTCTCGTTGCATTGGAGCATTCAGAATTTCTGCCCATTCTTCAACAGTAGAAGAAAATCTTTGACCTTCAGTCATCCACGTAATCTTCCCATCAGGGTAGAAGTGAGCTGTGGCATAGAATTGCATTATCATCTCATCGTTTCAACTGGTCAATTTCTGACCAACAAAATCTGCAACACCACATGCAGTGAAACTTTCATGCACATGTGGAAAGAAATCTCTGTGCTCTTCGCTGTCAATGTACTTCCAGTCAACATATCTTGTGTCTGCGACTATGGGCTTCTTGTCCATCAGCACGGTCTCATAGAAGTCCTGCTGCTCTCTGGTGTGAAATATGGGATCTACAGCAGTTCTTCTCCTCACGGCATATGGGTCAGTTTGTCTCCATAGCCTGAGACCTCTATCTTTCCTTGCCTTCATATCCTCAGCTTGAGGATGAGCATCATCATGGACTGGCAGTTTTGGACGAAGTTTCAGCAAAACTGGTCCTTCATCATCTGACACAGCTGGTGGCACATCATCCTTGTTCTTTTCAGACGCTGGAATGTTTCTGACGGTCTTCTTGGGCTTGGCAGCAGGCTTTGCTGGAGCTGCCTTAGCTGGAGCAGATTTCTTGGGCTTTGATGTGGCTCCAGCCTTAATGGCATCACCCATGAACTTAGCCTTCTGAGGAGGAGGCTGGGGTGCTCCCTCATCCTCATCTTCTTCTGCTGCATCATGCACTATCCTCTTTCTCTTGGAGGTTTTCTTCACTTTGCTTGCAGCTGCCTCTCCCAAATTCAGCTTCTGAGCAACAGTTGACTGCTTGACTTTGCTGGTGCCCTTCTTAGTTTGTTGACCTTGTTGCTCTTTGGCAACAACCTTCCTTTTGGGCTTTGACGTCACCTCTTCCTCAACGACAAAATCTGAATCTTCATCATCTGAATTCCTCTTCTTTCTAGCTCTGGTGGCTGCAGGAGGCAAGCCACTTGGTGTACTCCTCTCACCATCATCAGATGAGCTGCTAGGATCAAGACTAGTGCCTGCCTCTGGAATATCTGCAATGGGTGTCTCTGACCTGTTCTGACTGTCACTGGCATCTGACATGGCTGACAACCTGTGAATAGATAAGGTGTAGGCAGAGAAGAAGAGTCATCACAAAATGCAGAAGTTTTTGCAAAAAATATGAGTTCAAATTCTAGTATTAGGTTTTCACAGAAGACATTTCGGTCAGACCGAGTTTAAAGTTCGGTGAATCCGAAGTGTTAAACAGGAGATGGCACACCACTTTCGGTTTGACCGAAGTGGGTTTCGGTCCTGCCGAAAACACTAGGGTTTCACAGAATTTTCATTTCGGTCACACCGATTTTGCACAACTCGGTTGGACCGAAAGGTGCAGTGCAATGGCCATAGGCCAAATCGGTCATACCGAAATTATAAAATCGGTCTCACCGAGATGTGTTCGGCGGAAACCTAACCCTAAAACTTTTACTCGAATCTAGTCCAAACGAACTAATCTGGTGTACAGGAGGATTTCAATCGTGGCAAGATTCTAGGCAATCCAAACGTGCATTGAATCGGAGCTGGGAGCACGAGTGGGATCAAAACTCACCCTAACTTGGTGGAGTTTTTCTACGGCGGCAACGGCGCGGAGGAGATGTCCGTTGACGGCGACGGAGACCTGCGGCGAGGGCGCACAGGCGACGACGGCGACGATCCGGAGACCAAGGCGACGGCAGCAAGGGGTGTGGGGGCGAAACGTTTGAAGGAGGAATCAACGCGCGCGGCCCTCGGAGTATATATACCCCTTTGCTGTCGGTGGGACCGAGTTGTAAAACTCGGTGGCACCGAGATGGATAACTGCTAGGCAGTTATGCACTTCGGTCACGCCGAAAATCACAACTCGGTTTCACCGAGGTGAAAACCTAGATCAGTCCAAATGCTTTCGGTTCGACCGAGTTTGAGTGAGTTGGTCTGACCGAAATCAATTAGAAGGTTTTGGAAGTTAGCCTTTGACGGATCGGTGGCTCCGAGTGCTCCTCACCCGGAGGGTCCGAAAATGACTTGTTCAAAATTTGTGATGTAAGCATGAATAGAATTTGAGACAAGAAAGCATAGATAGCTAGGGGAGGTACTTAGGCATTCTTGTCCATCCATTTGGTCAGAAAAATCAAAACGACCAAAGCAACAAATGGATGTCCTCGAATGGATAAAATCATGCATCCAACATGCTCACACAATAAGATAGCAAATGAAATATGTGTCAAACATGCACAACCAAAACTCTAGCTACTATCACACAATTTGTCGATGACTAGGTCATCTTTATATGAGTATATTGACTTAGGAGCCAAATGAGAACATTTGATCATAGGTCATACTCATCGTTTAAGCACAAGTGGGGTTACCACTTTTACATAAAGCATTGATGTGTTCACATCATTTGAAGATGCCTTAGCTCAATTTTTAGAGCAAAGCTCCCCCTAGATGTGAGAACCCCTTTTAAAGGGTCAAACTAACCTTGGGTTGTCGTAGAAGACTTCATGTAGATGTTGAAGATGTGGATGCTCAATGTTGATGTAGATCATCAAGAGTTGAGAGCTATCCCTTGGATTCGGGCACTTTCAATACCTACATGGGTTAGTCCCACAAGGAACAAACAAGGATATCCATGGACATAGATTGAAGTTCACAATAGATGATGTCCATGAAAGCAATGATTACCTTGTCCCTTGACTTACCAACAAGAGGGTTTGTGACTCCATGAACTAGTGCACGATGTGGAAGTTGATTGCACAAGTTTTTGCCAAAATGAATGTGAGTGAAGTATGTTGGCGGAGTCACCCTCAAGAACTTTCTAGTTCTTCTTCTTCGGGATCCACATCATCTTGATGGGAATCCTTGGGGTTGTAGTTGAGCTTGACGAAGTAGAACTTGACGTTTCCTTGGGAACCCACTTGACCATGGCTTGAGGTGCTTCAACAAATGCATCAATCTCCTCTTGAAGCTTGTCCTTGCCTTTTAGCTTGTGGTCTTGTGGTGGAAGGTCATCTTGAGCTTGTTCCACCTTGGAAGAAGTAGGATCATACTTCTCCTTTTGAGGAACAAACTGTGGAGTAGGATATTGACCTTCTTCCCATTCAACACCTTCGGCGTTGAACTTTCGCTCAAAACCAATTCCTTGATTCTTCCGGTGCCTTCCTTGCTTGCGAACAATTTCCTCAAAGTTCTTGCTTCCGGCAAGGCTCTTGTAGACACCTTTCTCTATGATCCCTTTCAATAAACTATTTTCTTGCTCAAGTGTAACTTGGCTTGAAACATGGTTAGTGGAATCAAGAGAACTACTAGAAGCAACAACATTGGATTTAGCATGGTTATTGTTACTACTAGAAAAGGAATTTTTCTTATGCTTGTCATGCTTAGTCTTAATGGGTGGCAAGAAATTAGACAAGAGAAGTCATTTGGCAAGATATGAAGAACTATTCTTTCGAAGATCGTCATTGATTGCTTTTAGAAACTCATGTTCTTGCTCTAGAGTGAGCTTCTCGAAGCGTAGCTTCTCATGAGATCTTAGGAGCTCTCTATGATCTTCTTGAGTTGTTTCATGAGCTAACTTAAGAGTTTTTAGTTCTTTAGTTAGACGCTCAATCTCCTTCATAGCATTGTCATTATGTAGAATATGTAGGAACCAATATGAGCATCCAGGTTCCGCTATTGTTTATTGACCGGAGACGTGTCTCGGTCATGTCTACATAGTTCTCGAACTCGTAGGGTCCGCACGCTTAACGTTCGATGACGATTGGTATTATGAGTTTATGTGTTTTGATGTACCAAAGGTAGTTCGGAGTTCCGGATGTGATCACGGACATGACGAGGAGTCTCGAAATGGTCGAGACATAAAGATTGATATATTGGACGACTATGTTTGGACATCGGAAAGGTTCCGGATGAGTTCGGGCATTTACCGGAGTACCGGGGGGTTATCAGAACCGCTTGGGAGTGTATGGGCCTTATTGGGCTTTACTGGGAGAGAGGAGGAGGCGGCCAGGTGGAGGCCCCCCCAAGCCCAATCCGAATTGGGTCGGGGGCTGGCCCCCCCTTCCCTCTCTCTCCCCCTTCCTTCCTCTCCTACTCCAACTTGGGAAAGGGGAATCCTACTCCCACTGGGAGTAGGACTCCCCCCTTGGGCGCGTTATAGAGGGCCGGCCCTCCCCCTCCCCTACTCCTTTATATACGGGGGAGGGGGCACCCCTTAGACACACAAGTTGACAATTGTTTAGCCGTGTGTGGTGCCCCCCTCCACAGTTAGACGCCTCGGTCATATCGTCGTCGTGCTTAGGCGAAGCCCTGCGCCGGTAAATCCATCATCACCGTCACCACGCCATCGTGCGGACGAAACTATCCGTCGGCCTCAACTGGATCAAGAGTACGAGGGAGGTCTCCAAGCTAAACGTGTGCTGAACACGGGGGTCCGCACGTTTGGTGCTTGGATCGGTTGGATCGCGAAGACGTTCGACTACATCAACCGCATTAACTAAATGCTTCCGCTTTCCGCATTAACTAGAGGGTACGCGGACACACTCTCCCCTCTCGTTGCTATGCATCACATAGATAGATCTTGCGTGATCGTAGGATTTTTTTTTTTGAAACTACCGCGTTCCCCAACACTTCCATCCCTCCCAATGCCGCCGCCCATGGCTCCCATGGCTCTCATGCTTGTTTCCATGCGCCCCATGGTAGCTCCCATGACTCCCAAGCCTCCCATGGTAGCTCCCATGACTCCCAAGCCTCCCATGGTAGCTCCCATGCCTCCCAACTCTCACGTGGTAGCTCCCATGCATCCTAGGCCCATCAATCTTTTTTGGACAAGGACTTGATCATGACAAAGGTTGATGTACTCCTTTTGCCTATCATCGAAGTTAGCTGTGTCCATGACGAAGAAGTACTTCTCATATTCCAATAAGCTAGCTTGCTCCTCCGTGGCTAATTTCTTCTCCTCCAATGCAACCTTCCTCCCCTCGGCTGCCATCGTCCTCTCCCCAGCCTCCGACTCTTGGCTTCTTCTTCTTCTTCTTCTTCTTCTTCTTCTTCTTCTTATTCTTCTTCTTCTTCTTCTTCTTCTTCTTCTTCTTCTTCTTCTTCTTCTTCTTCTTCTTCTTCTTCTCTTTTGCTTGTTTACCTCCATTTGGTCTTTTTGGCTTGGAGTAGGCAAACGAGTTTGTTGTAGGGCTCCTCTTGCCACCATCACTTGATGCATCATCATCATCTTCTTCATGATCATCATCTAAGACCATATCAATAGTTGACTTGCCTTTATTTGGCACCTTTAGGCAATCTCTGTTGATCATCGACCACCAGGATCGAATATATCTATCGGTGCGCTCAATTCCAATCTTGTTGTGTGCATCAAAGTACTCCTTCATCCTAAACCAATATGTATCTCTAGTCCGTCGCAACGGTGGCATCCATAGATACATTCAACCATGTATTGCTTAGCCAGATGTCTTCATCCACGGTGTAGTTGGATGCCCTTCCTTTCGGTGCATCGACCATACCCTCACCCTCCTCATCCACTTCATACTCATGATCATCTTGATGCACTCCATTGGATTGAGATCAATGGGAATTGTTGGAGCCAACACCCATAGTTGACAAATATGTGTCATCATTGAAACTACAGAGTATGATAAAGAAAACAAATCAAGATATCCATATGTACACATTTATCTAACAACAAAAAAAAGAAAAAGAAAAGCATACCTTGTGGGCATTTCATCAAACACCATCTGGGCATTGGCCGCCGATGCACTAAATTGCGAGCTATCCGGCGCTCTGGGCGGCGTAGGCGCTACTGGATTCCTCTTCACGCGCCTAGAAGCGCCATCCACTTTCCTCTTCATTTCGACCGTAGCCATTGGTCGCTTGGAGAAGGAGCTCCGTCGCTTCTAGCTCTGTTGTGGTTGATTGGGCTGGTATTGTGATCGGGCCGGTGCACTAAATCCATTGGCCTGTTTAGATGGCCCACACCTTCTTTCATCCCCGCACCCCTGTCCCTGCTCTCCCGTCCATCTTCGGCCGTCACAGACGCAGTCGTTCCCCTCCTCTTCGCCAGCACCGCTCAGGCAGCCACCTCGCCTAAAAAATAAGATCACGAAAAAAATCTCAATTGGTGCCAGGCATCTCCTCTAATGCTCCCGTCATAGGCGGGCTTCGAATATAGAGCAGGCAGCGACGGATCGGCCTGGGCGGGGAAGTGCAGCCGACCAGGTTACGCCATTGTGATCGCCTTGAACAATCAGGTGGAGGATGTGGCTCGGTTTTTCTGGTGGGTGCCCGATGGACCTATTCCGCTGCACGGCATTGCCACCAGTGTGGGAGGGCAGTTACACTGGCGTTGGTGTAAGAAGGCAGAGCTTCCGAGAGCGATAGGATGGCGGTTCCCCTAGGACGTGCGAGAGAGGAGAGGTCGACATCGAGGTGCACTTCCACTCCGGCCGCCCAGAGCTCCCACGCCACTGCCTCCGTCAGGCGCTTCTCTGTGCTGGGCGATGGGAAGATGAAGATGAGATGCGGATTATGGGAAGGCACATAAAACTGGGACTGGGTTGAGGACTTATGCTTGCCGCAACTGTTCGCGGCCAATGTCTCCTACTAACGTGCTTGTGTGGCTTGCGGGCAGACACATGTTCAAATACCCATTGACTCAAATATCACGGGCAACAAGGAATCATGGATGACAAAGCACAATGTTGTACTAGGCGTGAGGTAATTTTATTCTGCACCTATTCGACACTTCAGTTCTAGCAAGCATTTTTTGTAAGCATGGACGTTTTTCAGTTTTATGGCTCTTGCCAGGGGATCCATGTGGCCAGTCACATGGCTTGATCGAGCGGCCTCCCATAGAACTTGCACTGCCTGCGCCTAGATTCCTTTCTTGGTCTGTGCTACGTCTTGAGCTTGCGTTGGTTTTCCTTGAAGAGGAAAGGGTGATGCAGCAATAGTAGCGTAAGTATTTCCCTCAGTTTTTGATAACCAAGGTATCAATCCAGTAGTAGGCTCCTCAAAAGTCCCACGCACCTACACAAACAAACAAAGAACTCGCAACCAACGCAATAAAGGGGTTGTCAATCCCTTCACGGCCACTTCCGAAAGTGAGATATGATAGAGATAGTATGATAAGATAAACTAGCAAAAGAGCCCGTGCATTGCAACGGGAGAGAAAACATAACACACACTCTTAACTTAACAACCATCACTCAAGACCACAAATAGGTCCATCTCTTTTATTTTTGCGAGGCATCATATTTGTGTTGCCGCTTATCCTCCTTCTCACCCTCGCCGACGATGGCCTCGGTGTTCACACAAAACAACAAAAAACGTGTGTTGAATATGGTTAATCCTAAGGCGTCTCTCTCTCCCTCCCTCCTCCCTCTCCCTCTCTCTCCCGCCTCTCTCTCCCGCTCGCTTTCTCTCACTCCCGTGATGAGAAATCTGTTGTTTTCCCTTGCGACATTTTTCAGAGGTATGCACATGTGGTTATCGATGTTTTCTTTTCCATATATGGTTATAGTGGGGTATTTATTTGCAATCCAGATCGCCGCCGGTATGAAAAAACGGATCTTGCGCTATAAATTATAAGTTTGCTTCCATAACAATATTTTAAAAATATGTAACAGATAAAATTAACATGATATTTAGATTCCACACATTTTTCTAATAAAATTTCGTATATAATATGTTAAAATCGAAGTTACGGTTTAAAAGATACTGATAATTTAGAAAATCATTTGGTTTGACTCAAATATATTCCAAAATAATATTTAAAAATACTTAACAGGTAAAAATAATCTCATATTCATATTCTACATATTTTTCTAATCAAATTTCATATATAACATGTTCAAATCGGAGTTACGGTTTAAAAGATATGGATGATTTTAAAAAGCATTTGTTTTACTTAAATATGATCCTCGGATGATTTACCTAAAACATTAGGGGGGTTTTCAAAAAATGTAAAATAACGGTTCGGGTGTGACTTAAATCCGGACGGCGGGTTGATTTCAAGAGAAGACAGGGACTTTTGTGTAAAATATGAAAATAACGCTTCGTTTTAACTTAAAACAGGACTGCGGGTTGAATTCTCTGAAATAGAGGGACTTTTCTGAAAAAAATGTCATGACGGACAAAAGAAACCCAATTTGCTTTATTATTAGGTTAAGATATATTTTTGGTATTTTATAATATAGATGCAAAAAGTAAAGACGCAAATAAAAGTAGATTGAAAGCTTATATGATAAAAGATAGACCCGGGGGCCATATGTCTCGCTAGTGGCTTCTCTCAAGATAGCATAAGTATTACAGTGGGTGAACAAATTACTGTCGAGCAATTGATAGAAAAGCGAATGATTATGAGATTATCTAGGCATGACCATGTATATAGGCATCACGTCCGCGACAAGTAGACTTACTCTTGCCTACATCTACTACTATTACTCCACACATCGACCGCTATCCAGTATGCATCTAGAGTATTAAGTTCATAAGAACAGAGTAACACATTAAGAAAGATGACATGATGTAGAGGCACTACTAGGGAAAAGCCTAGCAGCAGCGCGGGTTTTGGGCCTATTAGTAGCGCGGGGGCCGGCCCCCACGCTACTACTACGTCCTTTAGCAGTAGCGCGGGTGCCAACCCGCGCTACTACTAATCTCTAATCTTTGATTTTTTTTGAATTTTTTCGAAAAAAGAATCAATTTTTTCCCTAATTTTCAAATTTCTAAATTATTTTAACCTCAAATCTCTAATCACCCCTCATCGCTGCTCAATTAAATCTCTAATCACCCCTCATCATTCCAAATTATCTAACTTCCCGGACGGTCACCCATCCTCTCACTACTCCAGCCTGAGCACGCTTAACTTCCGGGTTCTATTCACCCTCGTTTCCAAGTGTGCACTTGTTGTTTTCCTGACAATAGTAAAATGTCAATCCTATTAACCTCAGGAATTTAGCTTGAGCATGAAGTTACACATTTCACTGTTTGAGTTTGAAACTATTGTTCTAAAAAATAAGTAACACTAATATTTCTTGAATAATTAGTTTGACCATAGTTTGACCAGATTTGACCACAGTTTGCCATAGTTTGACAAGATTTGACCAAAATTCAAAAAAACTAAAATAATTATTAAGTAACACTAATATTCTTGAATAATTAGTTTGACCATAGTTTGACCAGATTTAACAAAAATTAAAAAAAACTGAATTTTTTTTTTAATTTTTTTGCCTCCAGATCTTAAAAGCCCTGTAACTTTTTTTCTGTTAGGTTTTTGAGGATTTTAAAAATGTTTAACGGGGTTCCCCCTGTTAAATTAGGATGTAACTTTTCGAGTAGATGATTTTTCATATAAAAAACTTTTTCATCCAAGTTAGTATGCAAAAGTTATGCCCATTTTTACAAATTCTCGAGAGATTTTGCAAATAAAGTCAAAATTCATATTTGCAAATTTTCCCAACAACTAGACCACATATCACATGGGAACTTATTTTCTTTTATTTTTTTTTGACATTTTCATCATTTTCTTTTATTTTTTTTAAACTGAAAAGGCGATCCAGGGGGGTAGAGTTTGAAAATGGGACCTTTAGTAGTAGCGCGGGTTTTAACCCTCGCTACTGCTATGGCACCACTTAGTAGTAGCGAGGGCTAAAAACCGGTGCTACTGCTATCTCCCTTAGTAGTAGCGAGGGTTACAAACCCGCGCTACTACTATGGCATGTCCCGGGGGGCACGGTAGAGACCGCTTAGTAGTAGCGAGGGTTAAAAGCCCGCGCTACTGCTATCAACTTAGTAGTAGCGAGGTTTAAAAACCTGCGCTACTAGTTGATAGCAGTAGCGAGGGTTTTTAACCCTCGCTACTAGTAAGATTCTTTGTATAGGCTTTTCCCTAGTAGTGAGGGATAAACTCAAGCAATATGATATAAACCCCATGTTTTTATCCTCGATGGCAACAATACAATACATGCCTTGCTGCCCCTGCTGTCGCTGAGAAAGGACACCGCAAGATTGAACCCAAAGCTAAGCACTTCTCCCATGGCAAGAAAGATCAATCTAGTAGGCCAAACCAAACTGATAATTCGAAGAGACATGCAAAGATAACTCAATCATACATAAAAAATTAAGAGAAGATTCAAATATTTCTCATAGATAAACTTGATCATAAACCCACAATTCATCGGACCTCGACAAACACACCGCAAAAAGAGTTACATCAAATAGATCTCCACAAGAGAGGGGGAGAACATCGTATTGAGATCCAAAAGAGAGAGGAAGCCATCTAGCTAATAACTATGGACCCGAAGGTCTGTGGTAAACTACTACTCACAACTCATAGGAGGGGCTATGTTGTTGATGTAGAAGCCCTCCGTGGTCGATTCCCCCTCCGGCGGAGTGCCGGCAAAGGCTCCAAGATGGGATCTCGCGGATACAGAAGGTTACGACGGTGGAAATTGTGTTTCGTTGGCTCCCTGGATGTTTTCGAGGTACGTAGGTATATATAGGAGGAAGAAGTACGTCGGTGGCCGCTCGTGGGGCCCAGGAGACAGGGGGCGCGCCCAGGAGGGGTGGGCACGCCCTCCTATCTCCTGGACGCCTCGTTTGCTTCTTGACATGCACTCCAGGTTCTCCGGATCACGGTCGTTCCAAAAATCACGCTCCCGAAGGTTTCATTCCATTTGGACTCCGTTTGATATTCCTTTTCTTCGAAATACTGAAATAGACAAAAAAACAGGAATACGGGCTGGGCCTCCGGTTAGTAGGTTAGTCCCAAAAATGATATAAATGTGTAAAATAAAGCCCATAAACATCCAAAAAGGGTTAATATAATAGCATGGAACAATCAAAAATTATAGATACGTTAATGTTGGAGACGTATCAAGCATCCCCAAGCTTAATTCCTGCTCGTCCTCGAATAGGTAAATGATAAAAACAGAATTTTTGATACGGAATGCTACCTAGCATAATTCTCAATGTAATTTTCTTTATTGTGGCATGAATGTTTAGATCCAAATGATTCAAAATAAAAGTTCATATTGATAAAAGAAATAGTAATACTTCAAGCATACTAATAAAAGCGATCATGTCTTCTCAAAATAACATGGCTAAAGAAAGTTCATCCCTACAAAATCATATAGTTAGGCTATGCTTCATTTCCCTCACACAAAAATGTTCCCAAATTCTACACCCCTGATGACAAGCCAGGTAATTGTTTCGTACTTAAATAATCTCAAACTTTTTCAACTTTCACGCAATACATGAGCGTGAGCCATGGATATAGCACTATGGGTGGAATATAATATGATGATGGGGATTGTATGGAGAAGACAAAAAAGGAGAAAGTCTCACATTGACGAGGATAATCAACGGGCTATGGAGATGCCCATCAATTGATGTCAACATGAGGAGTAGGGATTGCCATGCAACGGATGCACTAGAGCTATAAATGAATGAAAGCTCAACAAAAAAATAGTGGGTGTCCATCCAACTTGCTTGCTCACGAAGACCTAGGGCATTTTGAGGAAGCCCATCATTGGAATATACAAGCCAAGTTCTATAATGAAAAATTCCCACTAGTATATGAAAGTGACAACATATGAGACTCTCTATATTAAAAACATGGTGCTACTTTGAAGCACAATATATGAGACTCACTATATGAAGGACATGGTGCTACTTTGAAGCACAACTATGGAAAAAGAGATAGTAACATTGCCCCTTTTTATTTATTTTCCCTTTTTTTTTTTTTTTTTTCTTTTTTCTTTTTCTTTTTTTTTCTTTTTATTTTTTTCTTTGGCCTTTTTTTGGCCTTTTTTTTCTTTTTCTTTTTTTTGTTCTTTTTGGGGACAATGCTCTAATAATGATGATCATCACACTTTTATTGATTACAACACATGAATTACAACTCAAAACTAGAACAAGATATGACTCTATATGAATGCCTGCGGCGGTGTACCGGGATGGTGCAATGAATCAAGAGTGACATGTAGGAAACATTATGTATGGTGGCTTTGCCGCAAATACGATGTCAACTACATGATCATGCAATGGCAATATGACAGAAGTAATGTATGTCATGATGATAAATGGAACGGTGGAAAGTTGCATGGCAATATATCTCGGAATGGCTATGGAAATGCCATAATAGGTAGGTATGGTGGCTGTTTTGAGGAAGATATAAGGAGGTTTATGTGTGATAGAGCGTATCATATCACGGGGTTGGATGGAACGGCAAAGTTTGCACCAACTCTCAAGGTGAGAAACGGCAATGCACGGTACCGAAGAGGCTAGCAATGGTGGAAAGGTAAAAGTGCGTATAATCCATGGACTCAACATTAGTCAAAAGAACTCGTATACTTATTGCAAAAATTTAGAAGTCATCAAAAACCTAGCACTACACGCATGCTCCTAGAGGGATAGATTGGTAGGAAAAGATCATCGCTCGTCCCCGACCGCCACTCATAAGGATGCACAATCCAAGTACACTTCATGTTTCAAATTTGTTACACAACTTTAACCATACGTGCATGCTACGGGACTTGCTAACTTCAACACAAGCATTCTTTAAATTCATAATCACCCAACTAGCATGACTTTAATATCACTACCTCCATATCTCAAAACAATTATCAAGTATCAAATTGATCATAGCATCCAATTCACTTCCTATGATAGTTTTTATTATACCCAGCTTGGATGCCTACCATTCTAGGACCAATTTTATAACCATAGCAAATACTATGCTGTTCTAAAGACTCTCAAAATAATATAAGTGAAGCATGAGAGACTAGAAATTTCTACAAAATTAAGCCACTGCCGTGCTCTAAAAGATATAAGTGAAGCACTAGAGCAAAACTATCTAGCTCAAAAGATATAAGTGAAGCACATAGAGTATTCTAATAAATTACTAATAAAGTAGGCTTCTCCCAAAAGGTGTGTACAGCAAGGATGATTGTGGTAAAATAAAAATAAAATACTAATGTCATACACGACGCTCCAAGCAAAACACATATCATGTGGCGAATAAAAATATAGCTCCAAGTAAAGTTACCAATGAACGAAGACGAAAGAGGGGATGCCTTCCCGGGGCATCCCCAAGCTTAGGCTTTTGGGTATTCTAGAATATCTTGGGGTGCATGGGCATCCCCAAGCTTAGGCTTTTGCCACTCCTTATTCCATAGTCCATCAAATATTTACCCAAAACTTGAAAACTTCACAACACAAAACTCAACAGAAAATCTTATAAGCTCCGTTAGTGAAAGAAAACAAAACCACCACATAAGGTACTGTAATGAACTCATTATTTATTTATTTTGGTGTTAAACCTACTGTATTCCAAGTTCTCTATGGTTCATACCACTTAATACTAGCCATAGAAGCATCAAAATAAGCAAACAACACACGAAAAACAGAATCTGTCAAAAACAGAACAGTCTGTAGCAATCTGTAACTAACGCAAACTTCTGGAACTTTAAAACTCCTACAAAAATAGGAAGTCCTGGGCAATTTTTCTATTGATCAGCAGCAAAAAGAATCAGTAATTGATCACGTTTTGGTGAATTTAAACAATTGTTTTCGTGAACAGAAAGTTTCTGACTTTTTCAGCAAGATCGAATAATTACTACCCAAGAAGATCCTATAGGTTAAACTTGGCACAAACACTACTTAAAACATGAAAACACATCTAAACAGAAGGTACATGAAAAATTTATTACTAAACAGAAACAAAAACAAAAAACACAAATAAAATTGGGTTGCCTCCCAACTAGCGCTATCGTTTAACGCCCCTAGCTAGGCATAAAAGCGAAGATAGATCTAAGTAGTGCCATCTTTGGCACTAAATTCATAAGTAGCCCGCATAATAGATTCATAAGGTAATTTGACTTTCTTTCTTGGAAAGTGCTCCATGCCTTTCCTTAATGGAAATTGGAATCTAATATTCCCTTCCTTCATATCAATAATCGCGCCAGTCGTTCTAATGAAAGGTCTACCAAGAATAATAAGATCAATAGCTTGCGTTGTTGCTTTCATATGTTTATTTTGATATGTTCCTAGAGAAAATTGAGTTGAAAGATGTTAGTAGCAATGATGCGGATTGGATCCGTGATTTGAGGTTTATCCTCATTGCTGCACAGAAGAATTATGTCCTTAATGCACCGCTAGGTGACAGACCTATTGCAGGAGCAGATGAGGACGTTATGAACGTCTGGCTAGCTCAATATGATGACTACTTAATAGTTTAGTGCACCATGCTTAACGGCTTAGAATCGGGACTTCAAAGACATTTTGAACGCATGGACCATATGAGATGTTCCAAGAATTGAAGTTAATATTTCAAGCAAATACCCGAGTTGAGAGATATGAAGTCTCCAACAAGTTCTATAGCTAAAAGATGCAGGAGAATCGCTCAACTAATGAGCATGTCCTCAGATTGTCTGGGTACTACAATCGCTTGAATCAAGTGGGAGTTAATCTTCCAGATAAGATAGTGCTTGACAGAATTCTCTAGTCACCATCACCAAGTTAGTAGAACTTTGTGATGAACTATAGTATGCAAGGGATGACGAAAACGATTCCCAAGCTCTTCGTGATGTTGAAATCAACGAAGGTAGAAATCAAGAAAGAGCATCAAGTGTTGATGATTGACAAGACCACTAGTTTCAAGAAAAGGGCAAAGGGAAAGAAAGGGAACTTCAAGTAGAATGACAAGCTAGTTGTCACTCCCACGAAGAAGCCCAAAGTTGGACCAATGCCTGAAACTGAGTGATTACACTGCAAAGGAAATAGTCACTGGAAGTGGAAATGCCCTGAATATTTGGTGGATAAGAAGGATGGCAAATTGAACAAGGGTATATTTGATATACAGGTTATTGATGTGTGCCTTACTAGTGTTTATAGTAGCCCCTGAGTATTTGATACTTGTTCGGTTGCTAATATTAGTAACTCGAAATAGGAGTTACAGAATAAACAGAGACTAGTTGAAGGGGAAGTGACGATGAGTGTTGGAAGTAGTTCCAAGATTGATATGATCATCATCGTACACTCCCTATACTTTCAGGATTAGTGTTAAACCTAAATAAATGTTATTTGGCGTTTGCGTTGAGCATGAATATGATTTGATCATGTTTATTGCGATACGGTTATTCATTTAAAGTTAGAGAATAATTGTTATTCTGTTTACATGAATAAAACCTTCAATGGTCATACACTCAATGAAAATAGTTTGTTGGATCTCGGTCGTAGTGATACACATATTCATAATATTGATACCAAAAGATGCAAAGTTAATAATGATAGTGCAAGTTATTTGTGGCACTGCCGTTTGGGTCATATCGGTGTAAAGCGCATGAAGAAACTCCATAAAGATGGATTTTCGGAATCACTTGGTTATGAATCATTTGATGCTTGCGAACCATGCCTTTTGGGCAAGATGACTGAAACTCCGTTCTCAGGAACAATGGAACAAGTTACTGACTTATTGGAAATAATACATACCGATGTATGCGATCCAATGAGTGTTGATGCTTGTGGCAAGTATCGTTATTTTTTGACCTTCACAAGATGATTTGAGCAGATATGGGTATATCTACTTGATGTAACATAGGTTTGAAATAGTTGAAAGGTTCAAAGAATTTCAGAGTGAAGTGGAAAATCATCATAACATGAAAAAGAAAGTTTCTACGATCTGATCGTGGAGACGAATATTTGAGTTACGAGTTTGGTCTTCAATTAAAACAATGTGGAATAGTTTCACAGCTCACGCTACCTGGAACACCACAACGTTATGGTGTGTCCGAACGCCGTAACCGCACTTTATTGGATATGGTGCGATCTATGATGTCTCTTACTAATTTACCACTATTGTTTTGGGGTTATGCATTAGAGACAGCTGCATTCACATTAAAAGGGCGCCATCTAAATCCGTTGAGATGACACCATATGAACTGTGATTTAGTAAGAAACCCAAGTTGTCGTTTCTTAAAGTTTGGGGCTGCAATTCTTATGTGAAGAAACTTCAACCAGATAAGCTCGAACCCAAATCGGAGAAATGTGTCTTCATATGATACCCAAAAGAAACTATTGGGTACACCTTCTATGACAGATCTGAGGGCAAGATTTTCATTGTTAAATTCGGATCATTTCTAGAGAAGGAGTTTCTCTCGAAAGAAGTGAGTGGGAGGAAAGTAGAACTTGATGAGGTAACTGTACCTTCTCCCGAATTGGAAAGTAGTTCATCACAGAAATCAGTTCCAGTGATTCCGACACCAATTAGTAAGGAAGCTAATGATGATGATCATGAAACTTCAGATCAAGTTACTACAAAACCTCGTAGGTCTTCCAGAGTACGGTCCGCACCAGAGTGGTACGGTAATCCTGTTCTGAAAGTCATGTTACTAGACCATGATAAACCTACGAACTATGAGGAAGCGATGATGAGCCCAGATTCCGCAAAATGGCTGGAGGCCATGAAATCTGAGATAGGATCCATGTATGAGAACAAAGTGTGAACTTTGGTGGATTTTCCCGATGATCAGCAAGCCATATTGTATAAATGGATCTTCAAGAGGAAGACAGATGTTGATAGTAGTGTTACTATGTACAAATCTCGACTTGTCGCAAAAAGGTTTTCGACAAGTTCAAGGTGTTGACTACAATGAGATTTTCTCAACTGTAGCGATGCTTAAGTCTGTCCGAATCATGTTAGCAATTGCCACATTTTATGAAATCTGGCAAAATGATGTCAAAACTGCATTCCTTAATGGATTTATTAAAGAAGAGTTGTATATGATGCAACCAGAAGGTTTTGTCAATCCTGAAGGTGCTAACAAAGTGTGCAAGCTCCAGCGATCCATCTATGGACTGGTGCAAGCATCTCGGAGTTGGAATATACGCTTTGATAAGTTGATCAAAGCATATAGTTTTATACAGACTTGCGGTGAAGCCTGTATTTACAAGAAAGTGAGTGAGAGCACTACAATATTTCTGATAAGTATATGTGAATGATATATTGTTGATCGGAAATAATGTAGAATTATTCTGCAACGCATAAAGAAGTGTTTGAAAGGAGTTTTTTCAAAGAAAGACCTCGGCAAAGCTACTTACATATTGAGCATCAAGATCTATAGAGATAGATCAAGACGCTTGATAAGTTTTTCAATAAGAACATACCTTGTCAAGTTTTTGAAGTAGTTCAAAATGGAATAGTCAAAGAAAGAGTTCTTGCCTGTGTTGCAAAGGTATGAAATTGAGTAAGACTCAAATCCCGACCACGGCAGAAAATAGAAAGAGAATGAAAGTCATTCCCTATGCATCAGTCGTAGGTTCTATAAAAGTATGCCATGCTATGGACCAGACCTATTGTATACTCTGCCCTATTTTGGCAAGGGAGTACAATAGTGATCTAGGAGAAAATCACTGGACATTGTTCAAAATTATCCTTAGTGGAATAAGGAGATGTTTCTCGATTATGGAGGTGATAAAAGAGTTCGTTGTAAAAGTTACATCGGTGCAAACTTTTACGCTGGTCCAGATGACTCTAAGTCTCAATCTGGATACATATTGAAAGTGGGAGCAATTAAGCTAGAGTGGCTCCATGCAGAGCATTGAAGACATATAATATTTGCAAAATACATACGGCTTTGTATGTGACATACCCGTTGACTAAGCCTCTTCCACGAGCAAAACATGATCACACCTTAGTACTCTCTGGGTGTTAATCACATAGCGATGTGAACTAGGTGTTGGTCACATGACGATGTGAACTATGGGTGTTAATCATATACAGATATGAATATTGGTGTTAAATCACATGGCGATGTGAACTAGCTTATTGACTCTAGTGCAAGTGGGAGACTGAAGAAAATATGCCCTAGAGGCAATAATAAAATTATTATTTATTTTCCTAATATCATGATAAATGTTTATTATTCATGCTAGAATTATATTAACCGGAAACATGATACATGTGTGAATACGTAGACAAACATATAGTCACTAGTATGCCTCTACTTGACTAGCTCATTAATCAAAGATGGTTATGTTTCCTAACCATAGACATGTGTTGTCATTTGATTAATGGTATCACATCATTAGAAGAATGATGTGATTGACATGACCCATTCCGTTAGCCTAGCACTTGATCGTTTAGTATATTGCTATTGCTTTCTTCATGACTTATACATGTTCCTGTAACTATGAGATTATGCAACTCCCGTTTACCGGAGGAACACTTTGGGTCCTACCAAACGTCACAACGTAACTGGGTGATTATAAAGGAGTACTAAAGGTGTCTCCAAAGGTACATGTTGGGTTGGCGTATTTCGAGATTAGGTTTTTTCACTCCGATTGTCGGAGAGGTATCTCTGGGCCCTCTCGGTAATGCACATCACTATAAGCCTTGCAAGCAATGTAGCTAATGAGTTAGGTACGGAATGATGCATTACGTAACGAGTAAAGAGACTTGCCGGTAACGAGATTGAACTAGGTATTGGATACCGACGATCGAATCTCGGGCAAGTAACATACCGATGACAAAGGGAACAACGTATGTTGTTATGCGGTTTGACCGACAAAGATCTTCGTAGAATATGTAGGAGCCAATATGGGCATCCAGGTTCCACTATTGGTTATTGACCGAGAATAGTTCTAGGTCATGTCTACATAGTTCTCGAACCCGTAGGGTCCGCACGCTTAATGTTACGATGACAGTTATATTATGAGTTTATGAGTTTTGATGTACCGAAGGAGTTCGGAGTCCCGGATGAGATCGGGGACATGACGAGGAGTCTCGAAATGGTCGAGACATAAAGATCGATATATTGGACGACTATATTAGGAGTTCGGAAAGGTTCCGAGTGATTCGGGTATTTTTCGGAGTACCGGAGAGTTACGGGAATTCGCCGGGGAGTATATGGGCCTTATTGGGCTTTAGGGGAAAGAGAGAGGAGAAGTTGGGCGCCCCCCCCCCCCCCAAGGCCTAGTCTGAATTGGACTAGGGGGAGGGGCTGCGCCCCCTCCTTCCTTCTCTTCTCTTCCCCCTTTCCTTGACTCCTACTCCTACTACTTGGAAGGGGGTAATCCTACTCCCGGTGGGAGTAGGACTCCTCCTTGGTGCGCCTCCTCCTAGGCTGGCCACCCCCTCCCTTGCTCCTTTATATACGGGGGTAGGGGGGCACCCTAGAACACACAAGTTGATCTTCGTGATCGTTCCTTAGCCGTGTGCGGTGCTCCCCTCCACCATATTCCACCTCGGTCATATCGTCGCGGAGTTTAGGCAAAGCCCTGCGCCGGTAGAACATCATCATCGTCACCACGCCGTCGTGCTGACGGAACTCATCCCCGACACTTTGCTGGATCGGAGTCCGGGGATTGTCATCGAGCTGAACGTGTGCTGAACTCGGAGGTTCCGTACGTTCGGTACTTGGATCAGTCGGATCGTGAAGACGTACGACTACATCAACTGCGTTGTCATAACGCTTCCGCTGACGGTCTACGAGGGTACGTGGACAATACTCTCCCCTCTCGTTGTTATGCCATCACCATGATCTTGCGTGTGCGTAGGAAATTTTTTGAAATTACAACGTTCCCCAACAGAAATTGTGTTTCGTTGGCTCCCTTGATGTTTTCGAGGTACGTAGGTATATATAGGAGGAAGAAGTACGTCGATGGCCGCTTGTGGGGCCCAGGAGACAGGGGCGCGCCCAGGAAGGGTGGGCGCGCCCTCCTATCTCCTGGCCGCCTCATTTGCTTCTTGACTTGCACTCCAAGTTCTCCGGATCACGTTCGTTCCAAAAATCACGCTCCCGAAGGTTTCATTTCGTTTGCAATCCGTTTCATATTCCTTCTCTTCGAAATACTGAAATAGGCAAAAAACAGCAATACGGGCTAGGCGTCCGGTTAGTAGGTTAGTCCCAAAAATTATATAAATGTGCAAAATAAAGTCCATAAACATCCAAAAAGGGGTAATATAATAGCATGGAACAATCAAAAATTATAGATACGTTGGAGACGTATCAAGCATCCCCAAGCTTAATTCCTGCTCGTCCTCGAGTAGGTAAATGATAAAAACAGAATTTTTGATGTGGAATGCTACCTAGCATGATTCTCAATGTAATTTCCTTTATTGTGGCATGAATGTTTAGATCCAAATGATTCAAAATAGAAGTTCATATTGATAAAAGAAATAGTAATACTTCAAGCATACTAATAAAAGCAATCATGTCTTCTCAAAATAACATGGCTAAAGAAAGTTCATCCCTACAAAATCATATAGTTAGGCTATGCTTCATTTCCGTCACACAAAAATGTTCCCAAATTCTACACCCCCGATGACAAGCCAAGCAATTGTTTCATACTTAAATAATCTCAAACTTTTTCAACTTTCACGCAATACATGAGCGTGAGCCATGGATATAGCACTATGGATGGAATAGAATATGATGATGGGGATTGCGTGCAGAAGACAAAAAAGGAGGAAGTCTCACATTGACGAGGATAATCAACGGGCTATGGAGATGCCCATCAATTGATGTCAACATGAGGAGTAGGGATTGCCATGCAATGGATGCACTAGAGCTATAAATGAATGAAAGCTCAACAACAGATGACCGCCGGATCTAGCTCTTTGACTTCCGCCGGACTGGGTCTGACCGGTTGACCTTTTCACCTGGTTGTCGTAGCCCAGCCCATAGCTGCACCCCCAACACCATCCCGGCCCAACCAACCCAAAGATACCCTCCGTGTCGACCCGACGTGGCCGTTTCCCCCCTCCGGGACACGGCGGCAGCCACATCGGCACCTGGAGGGGGGAAACAGACGCGTCGGGTCTACACGGAGGGGATCTTGCTGTGGGTCTGGCCCGGATGTTGCTCCAAAGTGTTCCTATGGGCTGACCTAACACAATCGGGTGGAGAGGTCCACTGGTCAAAGCCCGTCCGTGCAAAGTCAAAGGGCTAGATCCTGTGGTCAAACGCTACAGGGTTAGGCGGGACGGGGGCCCTAGGGGGTAGCAATGCCACCGGAGCGTCGCATCGGGCCCTCATACATGCAGGGTGGTGTGGTGGCATGTCCGAAGAGGCGGCATGATTCTCCGGGGAGTGCCCCCCTCACGGACGGTGCCGCCGCCGGCACCTCGAGGTGGGAAATGGACGCGTTGGGTCTACACGGAGGGGATCTTGCTCTGGGTCTGGCCCGGATGTTGCTCGAAAGTGTTCCTATGGGCTGTCCTAACACAACCGGGTGGAGAGGTCCACTAGTCAAAGCCCGTCCGTGCAAAGTCAAAGGGCTAGATCCCGTGGTCAAACGCTACAGGGTTAGGCGGGACGGGGGCCCTTGTGGGGTAGCAACGCCGCAGGAGCGTCGCACCGGGCCCTCATACATGTGGGGTGGTGTGGTGGCATGTCCGAAGAGGCGGCACGCGTCTTCGGGGTGTGGCCCCCCCCTCACGGACGGAGATGACACGGTAGTAGACGTTCTGCGGTAACGATGCGGCGTGAATATTATTAAATAGTCAGAGCGCGATGAAATCATGAGATTTTTACACAACGTGGGCACATGTGTTATAGGCTGATGGTAATTTTTCATAATTTTTGGGGATGGAGAAGTATCTGAACACTTCCCTCTATGCGGATTGCTGTCGGCGTGTCTACATTGAGGCCGGTGGCCTCCGGGGGCTCGCATGCCGCCAAATCTTGCGTAGGCGGCCTCTCACAAGTCTGGAAGTGTTGTGGCGGTTGCAGAAGCCCGACACGCGTCTCCGGGGTGTGGCCCTCCTCACGGACGGTGTCGTCGATGGCCGTGAGGGGGGGAACGGACGCGTCGGGTCTACATGGAGGGGATCTTGCTGTGGGTCTGGCCCGGATGTTGCTCCAAAGTGTTCCTATGGGCTGACCTAACACAACCGGGTGGAGAGGTCCACTGGTCAAAGCCCATCCGTGCAAAGTCAAAGGGCTAGATCCTGTGGTCAAACGCTACAGGGTTAGGTGGGACGGGGGCCCTGGGGGTAGCAATGCCACCGGAGCATCGCACCGGGCCCTCATACATGCGGGGTGGTGTGGTGGCATGTCTGAAGAGGTTGCACGCATCTCCGGGGTGTGCCCCCCTCACGGACGGCGCCGCCGCCAGCACCTGGAGGGGAGAAACGGACCCGTCGGCTCTACCCGGAGGGGATCTTGCTGTGGGTCTGGCCCGGATGTTGCTCCAAAGTGTTCCTATGGGCTGAGCTAACACAACCGAGTGGAGAGGTCCACTAGTCAAAGCCCGTCCGTGCAAAGTCAAAGGGCTAGATCCCGTGGTGAAACGCTACAGGGTTAGGCGGGACGGGCCCTGGGGGGGGGGGGGTAGCAGTGCCACCGGAGCGTCGCACCGGGCTCTCATACATGCGGAGTGGTGTGGTGGCATTTCCGAAGAGGCGGCACGCGTCTCCGGGGTGTGCCCCCCTCACGGACGGCGATGACACGGTAGTAGACATTCTGCGGTAACGATGCGGCGTGAATATTATTAAATACTCGGAGCGCGATAAAATTATGAGTTTTTTACACGCCGTGGGCACATGTGCTATAGGACGGATGGTAACTTTTCATAATTTTTGGTGATGGAGAAGTATCTGAACACTTCCCTCTACGCGGATAGCTCTCCGCGTGTCTACGACTGTGGCCGACGGCCTCAGGGGGCTTGCATGCCGCCAAATCTTGCATAGGCGGCCTCTCACAAGTCTGGAAGTGTTGTGGCGGTTGCAAAAGCCCGGCATGCGTCTCCGGGGTGTGGCCCCCCTCACGGACGGCGCCGCCGCCGGCCGTGAGGGGAGAATCCGACGCGTCGGGTCTACACGGAGGGGATCTTGCTGTGGGTCTGGCCCGGATGTTGTTCCAAAGTGTTCCTATGGGCTGACCTAGCACAACCGGGTGGAGAGGTCCACTGGTCAAAGCCCGTCCGTGCAAAGTCAAAGGGCTAGATTCCGTGGTCAAACGCTACAGGGTTAGGCGGGACGGGGGGGCCTGGGGGTAGCAATGCCACCGGAGCGATGCACCGGGCCCTCATACATGCGAGGTGGTGTGGTGGCATGTCCGAAGAGGTGGCACGCATCTCCGGGGTGTGCCCCCCTCACGGACGGCGCCGCCGCCAGCACCTGGAGGGGAGAAACGGACGCGTCGGCTCTACACGGAGGGGATCTTGCAGTGGGTCTTGCCCGGATGTTGCTCCAAAGTGTTCCTATGGGCTGACCTAACACAACCGGGTGGAGAGCTCCACTAGTCAAAGCCCGTCCGTGCAAAGTCAAAGGGCTACATCTCGTGGTCAAACGCTACAGGGTTAGGCGGGACGGGGGCCCTGGGGGGGGGGGGGTAGCAGTGCCACCGGAGTGTCGCACCGGGCCCTCATACATGCGGGGTGGTGTGGTGGCATTTCCGAAGAGGCAGGACGCGTCTCCGGGGTGTGCCCCCCTCACGGACGGCGATGACACGGTAGTAGACGTTCTGCGGTAACGATGCGGCGTGAATAATGCGGCGTGAATATTATTAAATACTCGGAGCGCGATAAAATCATGAGTTTTTTACATGCCGTGGGCACATGTGCTATAGGACTGATGGTAATTTTTCATAATTTTTGGTGATGGAGAAGTATCTGAACACTTCCCTCTACGCAGATTGCTCTCCCCGTGTCTACGACTGTGGCCGACGGCCTCCGGGGGCTCGCATGCCGCCAAATTTTGCGTAGGCGGCCTCTCACAAGTCTGGAAGTGTTGTGGCGGTTGCAAAAGCCCGGCACGCGTCTCCGGGGTGTGGCCCCCCTCACGGACGGCGCAGCCTTCGGCCGTGAGGGGGGAAATGGACGTGTCGGGTCTACACGGAGGGGATCTTGCTGTGGGTCTGGCCCAGATGTTGCTCCAAAGTGTTCCTATGGGCTGACCTAACACAATCGGGTGGAGAGGTCCACTGGTCAAAGCCCGTTCGTGCATAGTCAAAGCGCTAGATCCCGTGGTCAAACGCTACAGGATTAGGCGGGATGGGGGCCCTGGGAAGGGTAGCAATTTCACCGGAGCGTCGCACCGGGACCTCATACATGCGGGATGGTGTGGTGGCATGTCCGAAGCGGCAACACGCGTCTCCGGAGTTTGGCCCCCTCCAAGTGATGGCGGCACTGCCTTGCGTGGAGGGGGGCACGCTGCGGAGCCCCAAGACGGGCATCTACGCATGCCTGAACACTTTCACATATGCATCGGGATCCGTGCGATGTTTCGGTGACATAGCTACACCCCGAATCCTCCCATAACCAGATTCCTTCCGTGTCGACCGTTCCCCCTCCCCCCCAGTGACACGGCGACAGCGACGTTCGTAACGGGGGGCAATCAATATACCATAGGGGTATGTTTTTTTAAATAAGGCATAATTATCTTATGGAAAAACAAAA
Organism: Triticum aestivum; assembly: GCF_018294505.1. Classification (NCBI taxonomy): domain Eukaryota; kingdom Viridiplantae; phylum Streptophyta; class Magnoliopsida; order Poales; family Poaceae; genus Triticum; species Triticum aestivum. The sequence continues at coordinate 808,904,766 of NC_057798.1, read as the reverse complement.
AATAATATAAAGTAAAATAAAAAAATAAAAATAAATTAAATATATGCCGACGGCAAGGACGTCGGCATAGATAGGCAGACGGAGGTGCAGTCCCACGGATCGATGACGTGTCATCGCACACACATCGATGACGTTGCAGAGGGGCATGGGCCAGACCTATGCCGACGACTATGCCGTAGGCATACCTCTGCCATAGATAGTATAAAGTAAAATAAAAAATAAAATTAAAATAAACGTATGCTGACGGTAAGGCCGTCGGCATAGCTTCGCACACGGAGGTGCAGTCCCACGGATCGATGACGTGGCGTCGCACACAGATCGATGGCGTGGCAGAGGGGCATAGGCCAGGCCTATGCCGACGGCTATACCGTAGGCATATCTCTGCCATAGATATGCCAACGGCCGCCGTTACCTCCCGTCGGCGTAGTTTCAACGCCGTCAAACGGTCAGCGCTGACCGGTTATGTGGGCCCGTGCTATGCCAACAGCCTAGCCTATGCCGACGGCCCCCGTAGGCGTATATCTAGCTGTCCCGATGGCTCCGTCGGCATAGGGAGACGTATGCCGACGGCTTTTCTATGCCTATGGCCTATCCTGGGCCGTCGGGATAGGTCTATCTATGCCGACGGGGGCCGTCGGCGTAAGCAGTTATTCTGGTAGTGAGTGTAGGTAAATAAATAGCAACCTCACACATATTGATGCAAGGATGAATGGTGGATGTGGTACCGGTAGGTGACATTAAACGCGCAAACTGACTTTCTGGCGGCGCTAGGGCTGTGGGGTTTGTTCACCGAACGTTTTTCGCAATCATAAGAATTAAGTACGAAGTTCTCCAATACACAATAAATTCTTGTTGCAAGAAGCAAAAAGAAACAAATCCAAAAGCCAAGTGATATATAGTAGTGGAGTTCATTCATTGAGTCTAAAGGGGTAAAAGCATTGAGGATGCAAAGCAGCAAACAGAAAGGGTATGAGAACTGTAGGAAGTAGCCGAGCACCATCATGCACCGCACTACTTCCTCGAGATAGCCATAGAAACATCAGATATCTCATGAAGGGGGGCTCAGCTTAGACATCGAGTATCGATGTCTCACTAGGCTCACAGATGTTCCCTTGTTCATAGAGGGATATAGACGGGGATGGCTCTTTGGTCCAAATAGGTTTCAGGATGTTCCTTCTGAAGTACTCCACCAAAAGGGCAGCGATAGTGAGGAACTCGCCACCGTTGCTCAGCTGCTTGGCATGAGAATACCCGCTGCATCTGTACCCCGCGTAGCACAAAACTTCCGCCCACACTTCCGAAAGCATCTTCAGCATAGCAGCGGATGGGACAGAGTCATGAGAGACCAGCTCACGAGCAAGTTCGCGTGCTAAAACCATTGTTTTGTTATCGCCAATGCTTGGTCGTTCTTTGATCTCCTCTAAATGTTTCAACAACTCAGCCCTCGATGTTAGCAAGCTGGCCAAATGTTGGGCTCTGCTGCATTTGAGACTAGTGAGACAATAACACAATTCAACGTACCTAGTGTGGCTGACGGAGCCCGCTAGCATGTAGGGGCGTGTGGCAAGGAGGAAAAGCATGTAATTGGAGATCGCCTCGGTTGCCTCAACAAGGCGATGCATCTGATCTGCAGCAGCTTGCCCCTGATCTCTGTGCTTACGGAGGTAGATATCGGTGGCGATGTGCCATGCGAGGATGCTCTCGTCCAACTCCTTATCCAGGAACCTGCCTAGTCTCTCGTACAAACCCCACTTCTTTAAAGCTGCCCGGCCCCGTGAATTGATGATGTGATCTGGCTCCTCCTCATTGATCTTGGAGTAGAAGTGTGCATCCCTCCACCTGGAGTAGGACTGCGCATCCGTCCTGCGGTGACTAGTTCCGAGCACTTGTTCCACCACTACTTCCTTGATGATAGTTGCAGAGACACATACAAAGCTGGAATAGACCATTGTGTTCCACCAGTCCTCGACCCCCATCCAGCCCGCGATTCTGCTTCTTCGACTAACCTTACTGAGAACACACATGTCAATCAGGTTGTGCTGCCCCATAGAGTCCGACCACCACCATCTCGATTCGTCCCTCTTTGGAAGGATGAATAGGCGGATAGACGCGATTGCACGGTCAAGCAAACGCCAAATGTACTTTCTTTTTCTCAAGACATCACCTTTTCTCAAGCCATCACCAGCCGGCACAACATGCTTGAGCCCCCCGCTCAGGTCCGTTCGTATCACGTTTTGCCATCTAGAGAACATGGCCCTTAGCACCGATACCATCTCCAGCATAACAGCCCCACCTAACAGAACATATGTAATGACAACATCTGCTCTGCTGTAGTGGTCACCCGCTGACAAATCTGACAAGTGGAATAACACCAACGCGATGGCGGTGAACACCGGAGAAATGACGCGGATGCAAAGGCCATACCATGTGTGGATCACCTCAGCCTTGCTGTAGAGGACATCGTGCATCAGGCTGAGCTGCATCTGCACCACCTTGTACAGCTCGTCCACGGAGATTGCGTCGTCGTGTCGGTACATGACGATGGGCAATGGCCCCTGCAACAAATCCTTTGGAATATTGAGCAGGAGGTGGGCAATCCGTAGCAGGCACTCTGTGTCCCGCCGATTTGTATAAGGTTCCGTCGAAATCAAGGCCGTCTTCTCAAAGGACCGGTAGTTCTTGTCCGAAGCGCTAGTGCCGGCACGCTTGAGCGCCCACACCCTCTCCCCGTACTTGACAATGCCCACCATAAACATGATGGCGGCGGCCTTCTGGAGCAGGGCCTGGGTGCCGACGATGACAGACTCATAGAGGACGTAGGCAGCCGCGGCTACCTGCACGGTGAGTGACTGCAGGTGCCGCAGCCAGAGCCGGTTGTCCTCGATGGCGTAGGCGGTGATGTTGTCCTGCCCGCCGAGATGCACCAGCAGGAACGGCGCCCAGAATGCCATCAGCTGGTGATCGCCTGATCTGCTTGTCAAGGACAGGTGTCCCAGGATGTATATCGCGGTCGAGTCGGCCAGCATGTAGGCTGTCCAAATCACAGCCCTTAGCATGCCAGAGTCTTTTCGCCGGCGGAACTCCGCCAGGATGAGAAGCACTAGCTGCATCGCGAAGCTGAGCAGCACCATCACTTGGATCCCGCGTTCTTGCCATTGCTCCACTTGCACCTCCACCGTTGCCATTGTTTCTCCACTGCAGTAACAAGTACTATGAAAAAAATTACATACAAGAAACAAACTGGACTGCATGTTGTATGTCGGTGTAATTATGTTTAAATTTGCCTTTTTAAGTGGTACTCCCTCTGATGCAAAATAAGTGTCGCAGTTTTGACACTTATTATGAATCGGAGGTAGTATCTTTCTCTCTACAGTACACCGAAAAATTAGAGCTTCTTAATATTAAGTTGCTAAAGAAACATTGCGGAGCCCCCTCTCAAAATCTCCCTCTTTCTCACACACACAAACGTGCGCACGCACACGCTGAAGAAACTGATTTGCCATCTAATGTTTGGAGTGCGGCTACATCTAATTAATAAAGAAACTGATTTGTTGGATGAAGTATGAAATATAGGTGTTGGTGCGATCGAGTAACTTACATGGATGATATATAGCAGGAGAAGTGAAGGAGCAATGACCCTGCCCGCCCCCTTTCTTGCTGCCGCTAGTCTAGGTACCAGAAGCAAAATTTGAGGTTTGTCGAGAAGAGAAGTGAAGAGAAGCTAGCTTTGGAGGATTAGTCCTCGGCGCACAGCATGATGAATGGAGCCTCAGAAAGAGGAATGCAATGAGACGTATTCTCTGCTGGTGAGGACAATAGATCTACACCCACTGTACATAATAAATAAATGATCCCACGTGGTACTAGCAGAAGACTAAATATAGAGACCCCATCTAGTCTTTGCTTAAATTAAGAAGCCTCCTCTCGAGAACAACGCATCCACACATGGCCCCCAAGAAGCTGACAAGCTGTGAGTGAGTGTGCGTGTGTAGACTGTAGATACAGTCTGGCAGTATTCGCTGTGCGTATCGGCATCATGTTAATGGAGCATCTTGCACATGTTCTCAGACGCAAGTGATTTTAGTTTTCAATCCCCGAAGAAAGAAGTTGTTTTATATTTAGCATGAGCTGGTGGCGATGAATGGAAATTGCCTGCTTACTTGGTTTTGGTGTGTGCAGATTAATTTTGAAAGTCGCATGCGCCTCGCGCCCGGTGACCCGCCCTGATGGATGACATGTGGCATTCACAAATCACAAAGCATCTAATCTCTCCCCTCTGATTTCAGGTGGGGGTGGGGGTAGGTGCTTTGTGATTTGTGAATGCCACATGTCATCCATCAGGATGGGTCTCACCTGCTAACCCGTGAGACCTGCTCTCATAGAATTTTTTTCCGTCGCACGCCCTGACTAGGAAGGCGTCCTCTTCATTAGGTGGCATTTATTCCTGTCATGCCCGTTCGCTGCTTTGGTTTGGAGCACAGTTCACGTTACTCCCTCTGTCTAGGTGTGTAAGTCATCTTACAAAAACCAAATAATCCCAAAACACTTTGGCGCGGTGCGTTAACTTCTACCTCGTTTTTCATTTTTTAACATATCAACCAATAAAAGATAAAGGGTGTGCATGCTTTTAATGACTTGAGACTATCAAACACGACATGCAGTGGTTAGTTCATTGCATGCAATACTATTAATTAGCAAATAAACATTAATGTTTCTTATTTTCCCCTCCTCCTTGGTCATGGTGCACAGTCTAAGATGACTTACTCACCTAGATGGAGGGAGTAGTTTCAATTTATCACCACCAATAACTATATCAAATTGTCTCCTCAAAATAAAAGTATATCAAATTTGTTTGGTAATATGAAGGGCCAAATTTGCGTGGAAGTTTGTGCTATTCTTTGGGTAATTTGGAATTGCCGAAATGAATGCGTTTTTAATTGATCATCGGGCTAAGAATATTGAATGAGCTCAATCAGACGTATTAGCCCGATGATCAACAGAGAATGGAAGTGCATTGAGGACCGTTTAGATCAACCAGACGTATTAACCCAATTCACCATCGTAAGCTGACCAACAGAGAATGGAAGTGCATTGAGGACCGTTTTGAGAAGAAACTGAGTTGCTGGTGTCGTGGTTCTAAGTCTGACAGAAGAGTGGGGGGTAGGTATGGAGAGGCAAGGTCCTAGCTATGGAGAGGTTGTAAACACAAGCGATGTACGAGTTCAGGCCCTTCTCGGAGGAAGTAAAAGCCCTACGTCTCGGAGCCCTGAGGCGGTCGAGTGGATTATGTATGTATGTGTTACAGGGGTGCGAACCCTTCTGCCTGTGGAGGGGGGTGGCTTATATAGAGTGCTCCAGGACTCCTGCCAGCCCACGTAATGAGGGGTTTAAAGTACATTAAGTCTGGGCCGTTACTGGTAACGCCCTACATAAAGTGTCTTAACCACCATAAAGTCTATTCAATTACAGGCCGTTGTAGTGCAGAGTGCCTCCTGACCTTCTGGTGGTCGAGTGAGTCGTCATGGTCGAGTCCTTCAAGTCAGTCGAGTGAGTTCCTCCTTAGTCGACTGGAAGGTGATCTCTTCTAAGGGTGTCCTTGGGTAGGGCCCTTGGATCAGGCCTATGACCCTACCCTAGGTACATGAATCCATCATTAGCCCCCGAATGGATTGAGGCTTGAGTGAGGAAGGAGTTGGTGTTGTTTCCGATTGACTTTTGCATACTGGCTATGCGTTGTTCTGGATCAAGACCCTCTTTGTTGATAACGAGCAACTTTTCTTCAGTCGACTCGATCCATTCTTGTCTTTCGTCGAGTGATCTTTTGGACTTTGCCGGTTCCCGAGCGACGGATCGCAGGAAATCTCGCGTCTGACAGATCGATCTGCCATTCGCGGATTCTACGGGATACGAAATTTGGGGAAGCGCGCGAAGCGGAACGGACCGCGTCGCTCGGACGGGACAGGACATAGACGCCTCGATCTCCGCGCCGCTTTTTCCGCCACATATCACGTCAATGCAACTGTTTCGGGATATGATTAGACTGACCGGGCCCACCCGTCATCCACTCGGAAGGGACCTTATAAGTGCGGCCGGCGAGGGTTTTCTGAACAGTGCTTCATCATTTCCTCTCTGCTCTCTTTGTCTCCGCCCAACGCGTCCACTTTCGCCTCCGCAAAGCTTCTCTTCGCGCATCTCGCTGGCAGCCATGGTCAAGGAGAAGACGGCGGTGCTGGAGCGCGCAAAGAAGGCATCGGCGGCGGAGAAGGCAAAGGGGAGATCCACCAGTCGCAGCGGGTCTTCGTCTAGATCTCGCCTGCCGAAGGGCTGGGTCCAGGGAGATTGGATCCAGTCGACCATCACGGAGAAGGATCTCCTCGACATGGCCAACGACGGGCTGATCCCCCACGGCGTCGCAAGGCTTCCGGGGAAAGAGTGGCAGCCCCAGCCGGAAGAGGGTGAGTGCGTGCTTCTGGCCACCCATATCGACCGCGGATTTTCCTTGCCACCGAGTGTTTTCTTTCGTGGTTTTCTGAACTTCTTTGGAGCCCAACTTCACCACTTCACCCCGAACTCCATCGCATATCTTGCTGCGTTTGTATCCATGTGTGAGAATTTTCTGGGCTGTCGACCGCACTGGGGCTTGTTCAAGCACATATTCACATGTCGCTCTCAGACCGTGAAGAAGGCGAGCCCAGGCGATGAAAGAACCCAAGTTGTCCAGATGTGTGTGGGCCTGGGAATCCAAGTGAGGAACAAGAGCACTTTCCCAGCAATGACGTTTCCTGAGTCGGTCAGAGGCTGGCAGTCGACCTGGTTCTACTGCCAGAATGAGTCGACGCCGGGGCAGTCGAGTGGACTTCCTCCATTCACCATGGACCGAGTGAACAAGCCTTCCTCTCTGAAGGTGATTCCGGAGGAGAGAGCTGACGTGAAGATGTTGATGGATCGCGTGGTGCAGCTGGTTCGAGACGGAGTTACTGGCATGGACCTTTTGGAGGTTTTTCTTAGGCGGCGCATCTAGCCCCTTCAGTTCCGGAGCCACTGCATGTGGTTGTACTGCGGAACTGAAGACGAGACTCGGATCCACCCGGAACCAGTCGACGACGCCACGGTGGAAAAGTGGATGGCCGCGGTCACTGGGAACAAGGATAATCCCCGCGGATCCAGAAGAATTTCTCCACTCGACCACCACAGCGTTCCAGACAAGGTATGTTTGCTCTATCTTCCATTGTATTCTTGTCATATTTATTTCTATTCCATACGCAAGTTGGTCGATTGATCTCTGTCTTGACGTCTTTCAGGCCCTCACCGAGCTGTACTCAATGCCCAATGGAGCTCAGGCTCCGACTGAAGAAGGAGAAGCGAGCGGGGGCGAGAGCCAGGAGGAGTGGCACTCGGACACTGCTGAAGATGACGACGACGATGATGAGGACGAAGATGAGGAGGAGGAGGAGGTTGCTCCACCGCGCTCGGAAAGGCGGTCGAAACTTGTCCATGACCCAGCGACTGAACGTGGTAAGGGGGTTGAGACTGCCTCGCACTCGACCAAACTCCCTCGGACCGCTTCTCCGGCGCCGACTGAAAAGGCGCCGAAGCAGTCGAAGGTGGCTCCGTCAAAGCCAACCAAGCTCCTGCCGAAGATGAAGGTGTCCATCCCCACCATATCAGGGTAAACATGCTGCTTAAGTCTTCTTGTTTTGTACAAGCTTTATCTCTGGTTGGTACTTGAGTTAACCGACTGATTCTTTGGAACTTGAGTGCTGCAACTTCTGAGACCTCAGGAAAGGCTGACGACCATGAGATGGAGGACGCAGCAACCTCAAATCCTGGTACTATACTCCTAATTCTGTCTTTAGTCGACTGACTCACGATTTCTAACTCTGATTCTTTTCTGAAGCTCCATCCAATGTCGTTATCACCCTTCCTGATGATGATGATGAGGATGAGGAACCGCTGAAGCATAGGAGGAGCAGGAAGGCGTCTACTGGTAAGGCGGCCCAGGATGTGACGGTGCCCGAGACTGTGGTCACGGAGGGGGAGAACACCACTCGACACACCGTGTCTTTCGCGGTGCCCTTGACGAGTGCTCATCCCACTTCATCGAGTGCCGCTCAACCTTCGCTCTTCACAACGCACCACGTCCCAGAGGACCAAGCCAGCGCTGCTAAGGAAGCGATACGCCAAGCAGGAGTCATGATGGAGAAGGTGAAGGCCATCCGGGACGCGAGTCAAGCAGCTTATGACGCCAGCTCCGCCCTTCAGAGCAATGTCCAGGTCAGTCGACCATCGCTTGTTCTGTTAGGATATGCTATCAAAACTTCTCTTTCCGAAATCTATAGCAATCACCCACTGGGAGTGTTGAGTAAAACTCCGTGTTAGCGGGGGCACGCTGAGTGCACCCGCTGGGTGTAGTCCCCAAGGTTAAGGTCGACTACTGGCAGTCGGTCTTAGGCTTTATAAATAAAGTCTTTCCGTCATTCGACTGAGGCGAATGGATTTCCGAAACCGGTGGGGGCACGCTAAGTGCACCCACTGGGTGTAGTCCCCGAGACTGTGGTTGACTGCTGGCAGTTGATTACAGTCTGAAGAATACGTCTCTTTTTTTTTGGAGGTCGACTGGTCGACTAGTGGGGGCACGCTGAGTGCACCCACTTGGTGTAGTCCCCGAGACTACGGTCGAATGCTTGCATTCGGCTGTAGTCTTAGAAACGCATGATTTTCTCTTATCCACTCGGAAGTGAATTATCTTTGATATTTTGTCGATTGGCTCTTCTCAGAAATCCTGTGACCTTGCGGCTCGCTATACCGAGCTTGAACAGAAGCACATTCAACTCGAGCTAGATCTGAAGCTGGTTCAGGAGAATCTGACGAAGGCGAAGGAGGAGACCAAAGGTATGTTCGGTGAGACTTCGACGACTCCTTTTTCCCTTCACTTGTTTCAAAATCTGACCTTTCTGTGACTTGCAGGTAAGGTGAAGGAAGCCCAGAAGAAAAAAGACCTTGAGCTAGCTGAGAAGATCAAGCTTGCTGACGAGAAGTTAGCTTCAGTCACCAAGCTCGAAGAAGAGAATACTAATCTGAAAGCTGCTCTTGGGATTGCCAACAAGGAAGTCACCCGACTGAAGACTGACAAGACTGCCCTAACCGACAAGATCAATCAGCTGACTGGGAAGAAAAATGACCTGGAGGCCTTCCTGAGTGGACTTGCCAAGAAGTTGTTCCTTATGCTCGAAGGTAACCCTTTATACTCGACAACCATTTTCAACTTTCATGCTTCCACTCGACCACTGCCTTGACTCGGTGTTTGTCCTTGCAGAATTCTGTCGAAACTTTGAAGAAGAAACTAGCCAGTTGGAACCAAACCTTGACCCCGTCAATTCTCCAGTGAATGATGAAGTTGCCATGAACGTCTTCCGACTGGAGTCCCGTGTTGCAGCTGTCGTGGACTATCTTGCAAGACTGAAGGTCGCCACGTCCCGCATCGACTCGACGCTATGGCCCAGGGCGACACTCCAGAATGACCTCGAGTCGCTGATGGCTCGGCTGAACACAGTCCCTGACCGAGTGCAGGAGTGGAAGAAGTCCTCGGCTCATTGCGGTGCAGATGTTGCTCTGTGTCTGGCCCGAGTCCACTGCAAAGACGCGCGAGAAGACAAGCTGGCGGCTCTCTGGGTGGCCAACACCAAGAAACACGACTTCAGGTCCTTCATGGAAACCTTCATCGCTGCAGCCACTCGGATCGCAGACGGAATCGACCTTGATGAGTTCGTTGCTCCTTCCAGCCCTCCACAGGAGGGGTAAAAAACTTCTTTTAAGCCCGACACTTTAAATTTGCCTCGGTATGCCGAGTGGAATTGTAACCGATAAACCTTAACAGGCTTAGCGCTTGAGCACTTTCGGTTCCTTTAGGTATCGACCTAAACTTGGATTTGATGTTTTAATATGATTGCTTTTGGCTCGAAATGTCCTTTGCAGGTTCACCGCAAGATGCCCACTGCAGTCGACTTATTCCTTAGGCGAGCACTGGGTTGCTGCTAAGCCTCCGAGTGAGAGGTTTGCTCTTCACTCGGTAGGATTTTTATATCTTACGCGAGCACTGGGCTGCAGCTAAGCCCCTGAGTGAGAGGTTTGCTCTTCACTCGGTAGGATTTTTTATATCTTAGGCGAGCGCTAGGCTGCAGCTAAGCCCCCGAGTGAGAGGTTTGCTCTTCACTCGGTAGGATTTTTTATATCTTAGGCGAGCGCTGGGCTGTAGCTAAGCCCCCGAGTGAGAGGTTTGCTCTTCACTGTGTAGGATTTTTATAACTTAGGCGAGCACTGGGCTGCAGCTAAGCCCCCGAGTGAGAGGTTTGCTCTTCACTCGGTAGGATTTTCACGTTGTACTTGTGACGGAGCTCAGAGGAAAGGATCACAGTCGACCTGCACCTCGTCCCCCTTACAAGCGCACATTGTACTTATGGTGTAGCTCGGAGGAGAGGGTCGCAGTCAACCTGCACCTCGTACTCCTTGCAAACGTTCGTTGTACTTAGACGAGTATTTAAACTGCAGCTAAGCCTCCGAGTGGAAGTCTGGCTTACCACTTGGTAGGATTTATATAACTTAGGCGAGCACTTGGACTGCAGCTAAGCCTCCGAGTGGAAGTCTGGCTTATCACTCGGTAGGATTTATATAACTTAGGCGAGTACTTGGACTACAGCTAAGCCCCCGAGTGGAAGTCTGGCTTACCACTCGGTAGGATTTTTATAACTTAGGCGAGCACTGAGCTGCAGCTAAGCCCCCGAGTGGAAGTCTGGCTTACCACTCGGTAGGATTTTTGTAACTTAGGCGAAACGGATTCGCAGCTAAGCCCCCGAGTGGAAGTCTGGCTTACCACTCGGTAGGATTTTTACAAACTTAGGCGAAACGGATTCGCGGCTAAGCCACCCACTGGGGGGAAAATTTTATGGGACAAAATAAAAAGTGACAAAAATTATGGAGGAATTATGACACTAATATTTCGAAATCCATGAACTAGAAAAGTACTTTATTACAACTCATCCGAGTGAAAAACTTTAAGTGTAAAATGGGCGGAGCAGATCCGCGTTCCAAGCTCGGGGCTCTTCGATATTGTGTTCGACGTTGTAAAGGCGATAAGCCCCGTTGTGGAGAACCTTGGTGACGATGAAGGGTCCTTCCCAAGAAGGAGCGAGCTTGTGTTGTTTCTGCTGATCCACTCGGAGCACTAGATCTCCTTCCTGGAAGGCTCGACCTCTCACATTTCTGGCGTGAAAGCGACGCAAGTCCTATTGGTAGATGGTCGATCGGATCAGAGCCATCTCCCTTTCTTCCTCTAGAAGGTCGACTGCGTCTTGACGCGCTTGCACTTCATCAGTCGGTAAAGAGGCAACGCCTTTTCACCGAGTCGTGAGATGAATCGACTTAATGCGGCCAAGCATCCAGTAAGCTTCTGGACATCGTGCACTCGCACAGGGCGTTTCATTCGGAGAATAGTGCCTATCTTCTCTGGATTAGCATCGATCCCTCGCTCGGAAACGAGAAAACCGAGTAATTTTCCACCAGGAACTCCAAATGTGCACTTTGACGGATTGAGCTTGATATCATACCTTCTGAGGTTGGCAAATGTTTCGGCGAGGTCAGCGAGCAGGTCGGAACCCTTTCGTGACTTGACGACGATATCATCCATATACGCTTCCATATTCCGACTGATTTGAGTGAGTAGACACTTCTGAATCATTCGCATAAATGTGGCTCCGGCATTCTTGAGGCCGAATGGCATGGTGATATAGCAGAAGCACCCGAATGGAGTAATGAAAGCTGTTTTTATCTCATCGGGACCATACAGACGGATCTGATGATACCCGGAATAAGCGTCTAGAAAAGACAATCTCTCGCACCCCGCGGTCGAGTCAACGATTTGATCTATGCGAGGGAGAGGAAAATGATCTTTCGGGCAGGCCCGATTGATGTGCTTAAAATCAATGCACATGCGGAGCGACTTGTCCTTCTTCGGAACCATGACGACATTAGCGAGCCACTCGGAGTGGTATATCTCGCGAATAAATCCGGCCGCCAACAGTCGAGCCACTTCCTCACCAATAGCCTTTCTCTTCTGGACGGCGGACCGCCGAAGGTGCTCTTTTACTGGTTTTGCTGATTTGTCGACTCTGAGGCGATGCTCAGCAAGTCCCCTGGGAACACCTGGCCTGTCAGCTGGCTTCCATGCAAAAATGTCCCAGTTCTCACGGAGGAACTGGATGAGCTCTTCTTCCTATTTCGGGTCGAGTGTTGTGGAAATGTGGGTCGGGGCTGCATTGGGGTCGGTCGGGTGAATGTGGACAGGCTTCGTCTCACCGGACGACTGAAATGCAGATTCTATGGCGGGTTTCTTGGATCGCAGCAAATCACTCGGATCTGCGTTTTGCTTATACTCTTCAAACTCGACCGCTGTCACCTGGGAATCGGCAATCTTCGAGCCCTTCTGAAAGCACTCTTCTGCCTTTTTCCGATCACCGGTGACAGTGATCACTCCTTTGGGACCAGGTATCTTCAGTTTGAGGTACACGTAACATGGTCGAGCCATGAATCGTGCGTAGGCTGGCCTCCCCAAAATGGCGTGGTACGCACCCTGAAAATCCACGACCTCAAACGTCAACTTTTCCTTGCGAAAATGCTTTGAATCACCAAACACCACGTCCAGAGCTATTTGGCCGAGTGACTCAGCTTTCTTCCCTGGTATGACTCTGTGGAAACTCATGTTGCTGGTGCTCAGTCGGGACATCGGAATGCCCATTCCTTTCAGTGTGTTTGCATATAACAAGTTCAGCCCACTTCCACCATCCATCAGCACCTTTGTCAGTCGAGTGCCTTCGACAACTGGGTCGACCACCAAAGCTTGCCCCCCAGGGGTGGCAATATGAGTCGGATGATCAGACTGGTCGAATGTGATGGGTGTTTGGGACCATCTCAGATAACTTGCTTTTGCTGGGGCAACCATGTTCACCTCGCGGTTAATGACTTTGAGTCGACTCTTGCTTTCCACATCCGCGTAGATCATCAGAGTGGAGTTGACATGCGGATATCCTTCCTCACTGTCCTCTTTGTCTTCGGCCTTGTCCGACTCCTTCTCCTTGTCCTTAGACTGTTTTCCCTGAAACTGCTGGATCAGGAGTCGACATTGGCGAGTGGTATGCTTTGGGTAAATGATGTTGCCCTCTTCATCTTTCTTCGTGTGGATGTGACATGGCATATCCATCACGTCGTTTCCTTCTTTATCCTTCACTTTCTTAGGATTCCAGGATCCTTTTGGCTTCCCCTTGAACTTTCCCTGAGTCACGGCCAGGGCCTCTCCAGGAGCTGCTGGTTCGGCCTTCCGCTTCTGTTTCCGACTGGAGTTTCCCTTTTCCGACTGACTTGGCTTGTACTTGCCGCTTCGAAGTCGGTCCTCTTCCTCGCCGTTGGCGTACTTGGTAGCAATCTCCATCATCCGACTCAGGGTCATGTCCCCGGTTCGACCAAACTTCAGACTCAATTCTCTGTTCTTGACGCCATCTTTGAAGGCGCAAACTGCCTGATGATCAGACACATTTTCCACAGTATGGTGCAAAGTGATCCATCTCTGAATATACTCTCTGAGAGTCTCATTGGTCTTCTGCACACAGACTTGCAGCTCTGTCAATCCAGCTGGTCGCTTGCAAGTTCCTTCAAAGGTTCTGACGAACACTCGGGACAGATCTTCCCGAGTGTAAATACTGCTAGGAGGTAACTGATTCAACCACGCTCTGGCTGAACCTTCCAACATGAGGGGCAAATGCTTCATGGCCACCTCGTCATTCCCACCACCAATCTGAACAGCCACTCGGTAGTCCTCAAGCCAAGTTTCGGGCTTAGACTCACCAGTGAACTTGCTGACTCCTGTTGCCAATCTGAAATTGGGGGGATCACTGCGGCTCTGATAGCCCTGCTAAAACATTCTGGACCAGAAACATCCACTCGACTGCTCGTGGGAGCATCTCTCTCGGGTTCGCCTCGATGGGCTCTGTTCCGGTCGACCAAGCCTTGCACGATAATGGATCGCGCGTCGAAGCCTGGTTCCCTGGGGTCGACTGGAGCTCTTCGCCCCACACTGAGCTGACGCCTGTCATCCTGTCGCCGAGGAGCGTAAGACCCATCCCTCGGAGGGGAAGCGGGCACTCGACGCCTGTCATCTCGGTCGTGTCGGTCTCCATACTGATCTCGCCGATTGTCGCGCCCTTCCCGCCGCGGAGGCGATCTGGGACTGTGAGCCGACTGAACCGTATTCGCAGCGACGGATCGACTGTGAATTCTATTGCGCGACTGCGACACGGCTGAGTTCTGGTCCCCTGCTGCCCGGAGTAAATCTCTGATCTGCATCAAGCCTCTCCCAGCTTCCGACTGAGAAGGCTGGATGGACTCTGCTATACGGGTTGCAGCTGCTAAATTCTAAATTGGTGTTCGGTATACCTGAGTCGGCGGGAAGAGTCGACGTCGATTGGCGTCGGGTACTCGTTGCCGCGCGCGCTCGTTGAGTGCTCGCTGAAGGTTCTCCAGACGAGCGCGTTCAGCCAGATTGGCCAAACGTGCCTCCTCCAAGGCGCGAGCCTCGGGGGTTTCTCCCGCGATGGGAGTATGTAGGGCATCCATGTTCCTGCGGCGAAGCTCTTCTCTCTGCAGAGAGTCGAGTGTCTCGGGCTGGTACTCTTCGTGGTCTTGTGCGGGGTCGCCTCCACCGCCTGCTCCGCCCTCATGGGCGAAGCCAGGAGGACTGCGGGGTCCATTGACCATCAGGATTTCCGCCGCCGGATCACTGCTATCGCATTCGGATGCAGTCTCTACGGAGCCAGTCGACAGATCGAACAGGCCGTAGAGAGATTCGTCGGGCTCGATTGCCGCAACTTGGGCGATGGCCGCCTGGCGATCCACCGCGTGCTTCACCCACCGCTGGAGCCTCGACCGACCAGAGCGCTTGCGCTGGTGGGAGACCGGAAGGGTGGCCGATAGGGGAGTCGACCGATACGGGGTCGACGGTTGCCGCAGCAGAACACCGCGAACACATGCGCGAAAATGCGTCGCACCGCGGACGGGGAGCGCATCAACGTCGAGTGGAGCCTCCTGGAGCCACGCGGAGTCGTCGGCGACGAAGGTGAGAGCACCGAGACGGATCTCGCGACCCTCAACCAAAACTCCAGCAGTCATCATGATGAAAGTACTCGGAAGTATTGCAACTTCTCCACAAATCGCTAAAACACCCGCCCCACGGTGGGCGCCAACTGTCGTGGTTCTAAGTCTGATAGTAGAGTGGGGGTAGGTATGGAGAGGCAAGGTCCTAGCTATGGAGAGGTTGTAAACACAAGCGATGTACGAGTTCAGGCCATTCTCGGAGGAAGTAAAAGCCCTACGTCTCGGAGCCCTGAGGTGGTCGAGTGGATTATGTATGTATGTGTTACAGGGGTGCAAACCCTTCTGCCTGTGGAGGGGGGTGGCTTATATAGAGTGCGCCAGGACCCCTGCCAGCCCACATAATGAGGGGTTTAAAGTACATTAAGTCTGGGGCGTTACTGGTAACGCCCTACATAAAGTGTCTTAACTACCATAAAGTCTATTCAATTACAGGCCGTTGCAGTGCAGAGTGCCTCCTGACCTTCTAGTGGTCGAGTGAGTCTTCATGGTCGAGTCCTTCAAGTCAGTCGAGTGAGTTCCTCCTTAGTCGACTGGAAGGTGATCTCTTCTAAGGGTGTCCTTGGGTAGGGCCCTTGGATCAGGCCTATGACCCTACCCTAGGTACATGAATCCATCAGCTGGAAAGGCAAGCTCATGTCATACGGAGGACGATTAATTCTTATTAATTCGGTCCTCACGAGTATGCCCATGTTTCTTCTCTCCTTTTTCGAAGTACCTGTTGGAGTCTTGAAGAGGCTAGATTTCTATCGATCACGCTTCTTCTGGCAGAGTGATGAACTTAAGCAAAAATACAGACTTGCTAAATGGGATATCATCTGTAGGCCGAAAGACCAAGGGGGACTAGATATTGAGAATCTGGAAGTGAAGAATAGATGTCTCCTTAGCAAGTGGTTGTTTAAGCTTTCTGTCGAGACGGAGGCCACTTGGGCTCAGATCTTGCGTAACAAGTACCTTCACTCTAGAACCTTGTCCTAGGTGACAGTGAGGCCGACGGATTCACCTTTTTGGAAAGGATTGATGAGAGTTAAACCACTCTTTTTAATAGGACAAGGCTCATAGTTGGAAACGGTACCGCTACGAGGTTCTGGGAGGATACGTGGCTAGGGGAGACGCCCCTCGCACTCCAATATCCTTCTTTGTATAACATTGTTCAGCATAGAGACGCTTACGTTGCAACAGTTCTGCAGTCCACTCCGCTCAATATTCAATTTCGGAGGACGCTAGTGGGAAACCGTTGGGAAGCCAGGCTCAATCTTGTGAGAAGATTGATGGATATTCAGTTGTCTCAACAACCGATCAGTTGTGCTGGAAACTAACTAAGAACAGAGAGTTCTCGGTTAAATCCATGTATTTGGATGTTATAAACTCTAGCGTAATTCCTAGCTTGAAACATGTTTGGAAAGTTAAAGTACCTTTGAAAATCAAAGTGTTTATGTGGTTTGTGCATAAACAAGTTATTTTAACTAAGGATAATTTAGCAAAACGCAATTGGACAGGATCTACAAGATGTAGCTTTTGTGACCAACATGAATCAATCAAACACCTCTTTCTTGATTGTCTGCTGGCAAAAATTATGTGGCGGTTGGTTCACATAGCTTTTAACATTTCTCCACCGAATTCAGAAAACACACTTACATATAGGTAAAGTGATCTACTCTAGATATCCCTAACTAAACCAAGGGACAACATGAAATCCGTACGAAGAAATTAGATGGTGTTATCTTCAAAGTGGATTTTGAAAAAGCGTATGATAAGGTCAAATGGCCCTTTTTGCAGCAAGCCTTGCGTATGAAGGGGTTCAATGAGTCTTGGAGATCTCAGGTGGGTTCATTCATACAGAAAGGTAGTGTCGGAATAAAAGTCAACGATGATACATGACATTTTTTCCAGACACGGAAGGGGTTACGATAGGGAGATTCCATGTCTCCGGTGCTGTTTAACATTGTAGCGGATATGTTGGCGGTACTAATTGGTCGGGCTAAAGAGAGCGATCAAGTACGAGGACTCGTCCCACACCTAGTAGAGGGGGGAGTCTCCGTCCTACAATACGCGGATGACACAATTATATTCATTGAACATGATCTTGCAAAAGCTAGGAATATGAAGCTTGTATTGGGTCTTTTTGAGCAACTGTTTGGGCTCAAAATAAACTTCAATTAATGCGAATTGTTCTGTTTTGGGAGAGCCAAAGAGGAACAAGATGATTATAGAAATTTGTTCGGTTGTGAAATGGGATCCTTAACTTTTAGTTATCTAGGGATCCTAATTCATCATAGACGTTTAACAAACAAGGAATGGAAATGTATAGAAGATCGATTTGAAAAGAAACTGAGCTGCTGGAAGGGCAAGATTATGTCATACGGAGGTCGATTGGTTTTGACAAGCCTGCCGATGTTCCTTCTATCCTTCTTTGAGGTACCGGTAGGGGTACAGAAAAGACTTGACTTTTATAGATCCCGTTTCTTTTGGCAAAGTGATGAGGCCAAGAAGAAGTACAGGTTGGACAGATGGGATATTATTTACAGACCAAAAGACCAGGGCGGGTTAGGGATCAAAAATTTAGAGGTCAAAAATAGACGTCTCCTTAGCAAGTGGTCAAGTGGCTATACAAAATATCTACTGAGACCGAGGGTATGTGGATACAAATCTTGCGAAATAAATACTTACACTCTAAGACTTTGGCCCAAGTCACTTTTAGGCCAACGGACTCACCCTTCTGGAAGGGATTAATGAGGACGAAAACAATTTTCTTCCAACGAGTGAAATTCCTAGTTGGTAATGGCAATACTACTAGATTTTGGGAGGATACATGGCTTGGGGAGACGCCTTTGGCTTTGCAATATCCATCCTTATATAATATTGTGCAACATAAGGAGGATTATGTTGCTATAGTATTAAACTCGATACCGCTTAATATCCAATTTAGGAGATCCCTAGTAGGGGAACGTTGGAATGCTTGGTTGCACCTGGTTCATAGGTTGATGGAAGTTCATCTATCTGATCAGACGGATATAATTCGCTGAAAGTTAACCACGAATGGAATCTTCTCAGTGAGACCCATGTATTCGGACCTAATTGATTCCGGGCCATTGTCGAGGTTGTTGCACATTTGAAAGATTAAAGTTTCGCTTCGTATTAAAATATTTATGTTGTTTGTCCATAAAGAGGTTATTCTAACCAAAGATAACTTGGCAAAAAGGAATTGGGTTGGTAACTGCTGTTTTTTGATCAAAATGAAATGATTAAACACCTCTTTCTCTAATGTCCTCTTGCGCAAAATTATTGTGGCGATCAATTCATATAGCCTTTAACGTTCAACCTCCAAGGAGCATACACATGTTATTTGGGACGTGGCTTAATGGAGTGGACGTACATTTAGCTAACCATATTCGGATAGGAGTATGTGCATTATTTTGGGCTATATGGAACACTAGAAATGATATGATTTTTAATGGGGCAAAATTCACCAATTTTTTATAGGTTATCTACAGAGCTACAATTTGGATCCGTATGTGGTCCTTACTCACTCATGCGGACTTCATGGAGCCTTTGGTTATTGGGTGCAACCGTTGGGAGACGGTAGCACGGGCTATCTTCAGCCGATTTGTGTGGCGAGCTAATAATAGGCTAGGTGTGTAGACATCATAGCTTATTATTCTATCGCTGGATGTGACACTTCTTTAGTTCTATTTCGCCGGGTGTGGCGTTTGTCAGATTTATTTGCTTCTTTTTCAAAAAAGAAGAAAAAACCAAGGGACGGCCAGAGAAGAGAAATAAAAATGTGAAGATGCTCAGGTAACATGTACTACGAACGTGGATGCGGCGAGGAAACTGCCAGGCTGTAGGCAACTGGCCATCGCAAGAGAAGACTTTGTAGACTTGGCAAGAGAAGACCAGATGTATGGGGGCTTTAAATGGTAATCTAAGCAAGACCAGATGGGGTCTATATGTTTAATCTTATGTTTACATGTGGATAATTTATTATTGTGCAGTGGGAGTATACATATATCTATCATCCTGCACCGGTACGGTGACTATCCTCATTGAATCTCTGGTGTGGAGGCTCCATTACTCATCATCATGCTGCGCGCTAAGGATCAAGGCTGATCTCTACTTTTCTTGCTCCACCTCAAATTTCTGGTTGCTAGCGGCAGCACGCGCGGTTGTGTGGATCATCGGTCGGTCTACGTCCATATATTGATGTGAGTTACGACTTTATTTTTGAATCAAATTTGAGTTACTACTTATATGTTCTTATATCTTGCTTGCAAGAACTCTCGTAGTTTTCTTCTTCTTGTTGAGAAACGCAAGAACACTCATACTTATTTGCAGGAAATGAAAGAACGCTCATACTTCATTCAGGAGATCAGTGTCTTAACTCGCTAGAGCCTAACTCCAGGCACTAGACAGCAAATTGTAGCAGTCTCTAGGCCCATTTCGTGTATGAGAGAGAGAGAGAGAGAGAGAGAGAGAGAGAGTCCAATTCAACAGTCCTCTTCCTTGCCGCCTGGGCAGAAAAATGGCACTGACGACGGGTGGTAGGGCGAGCTCCGGACCGGTAGGCATTGGCATGCTGAGAGAGAAGCAGGTTTTAGAGAGAAGCTGTACATACGAGTAGTTTAACACATACGGATGGACAAGTACTTGACTACCACATTAAGTGATTTTCGTGAACGATAATACATGTCTCATTCGTATAATATAAATGTGAAAGTACAAGCCACATGTAATTCGACTTGAAAGACTAAAAAGATAGCAGCACGCTAGCCTTTACACAAATTGCCACAACCAATAAAGAAATTTACAACCAGGATCAACACATCCCATGATCATGACTCCAACCCGTGTCACCTACCTCCGGCACCACCATAGCAGCCACTAAAGAAAAATATGATGAGTGGCGTCGACGGCAGCTAGGCCGGGCAAGGTAGATGCAGCAGTACAGCTCTGAAGATGGATTGGTGCAGGTGGCTGCGGCGGCCTCATACCCGGCAGGCGTCCTGGTTGAGGAGTGCGCCGGACCGGTGGGTGCCCCATACCCGGCAGGTGTCCTGGATAGGACCTCAGGTCTTAGATGTTAGGTCTGGCTGCGAGGTCTGTTTGGTATTAGGCCCAAACTATCGGCATCCCTTCATCAATTGGATAGGAGTAGCGACAGATGATGCCTAGACAGTGGCTTTAGTCTTACTGTTGTATTTCTTTGTAAGGTCTTGTGTGAACAATTAATAAAGTGGCTGCATGCATCATCCAGATGCAGAGGCCAGGGGTCTTCCTCCTTTTCAAAAAAAAACCTCTTCAGCCGATCTCGATGCGGCTCCACCACTGACATCTAACTTTGCGAACAACATCCAAAGTATAGCTTAGCAAAGGCGAAGTGATTGCCGTTGAAAGAATCTGATTCCGGACACGCCATTAAATTTCAGATTAGGCACCTGGATCATGTGTTGGGTTCGTTGTTGATAGCTGGAAGGTACGATTTCTTTCTCTGGCGTCTTAGCCATACTAAATTAAGTGATCCGCAAATGCAGATTGACTGCTGCTTGTCATTGTAGTCTGGTGTACGTAGTACCACTCGTACAGTTCATTAGATGTACTTTTCTTTATGTTGGCTTGCCACTCGTTTATTGATGTCGCACCATCTAATTTTGTCACGTCATGTTGTAATTATAATTATCACATTTCCATCAAGCCTGGTTAGTATGGTATTTATAGAGACCGTACCAAAATAGTATGTTATTACTCAAACCGGACCATAGAGTTAACTCGTACAACAATAAACAAATGGATGTGGCTAGGACTCATCTAGATGTGACATAACTATGTCTTATGTCACATCTAAGCATGACACTCACACAACATCAGCAAAAAAACAAATTAAAAAAAATATTTTATACAAATCTTGAAGCCCCTTATTATGTGATGAACTATTTTTTTTCGAAAAGGGGGGACTCCCCGGCCTCTGCATCAGAACGATGCATACGGCCACATTAATAGACAAATAAAGAGATTCAACAAGGTCTTATAGTCTGAAAACAAAATAACGGCAAGCTCACAAAGAGCCACAACACCAAAAACAAAATGCCCAAAAGGCACAACCGGCTGGCATAACAAAGATAGGTAAACTAATCGCCTGTCCTATTGCATGATCGCCATCCAAATCGGTTGAAGATATCCCACACTACCATCTCCCATCGGACAGATCCAGTAACCAAACGCTTCCCGGCCTCCGTCGGAGTGAGTAACGACCACATACGGATCAGCGCAGTAGCTCGGAATAAAACCTGCAAAAAATAAATATTTGTTGTTCTGTTAAAAGCCAAATCATTTCTGCAGTTCCAAATTGCCCACAACAAAGCACATACTCCTACACGAATGTGTCTAGCTGTTGCGGACTCTATCCCAACAAGCCACGCTTCAAATAACGTACTGACCGAATTCGGAGGAGTAATGTTAAAGGCAATATGCACCGTGTGCCACAACACTCTCGCCAACGGGCGGTCAAAGAAGAGGTGCTTGATAGTTTCGTCCCGATCACAAAAACTACACCTAGTAGATCCTATCCAGTTGCGCTTAACCAAATTATCCTTTGTTAAAATGACTTGTTTATGTACAAACCACATAAACACTTTAATTTTCAAAGGAATTTTGACTTTCCAAACATCTTTGGAACTAGGAATAGCACTAGAGTTAATGACATCGATATACATCGACTTAACTATGAACTCTCCAGACCTAGTAAGCTTCCAACACAACTGATCGGGCTGATGAGATAGATGAACCTCCATCAGTCTACTCACTAAATGAAGCCATGCTTCCCACAGGTCGCCAACAAGCACCCTCCTAAACTGAATATTAAGGGGAATGGACTGCATAATCGTTGCAACAAGAGCATCACGTCGTTGAACAATACGATACAGGGATGGGTACTGAAGCGCCAACGGCGTTTCACCAAGCCAAGTATCCTCCCAGAAGCGAGTGGTGTTGCCATTACCGACTATAAACTTTGTTCTATTAAAGAAGGCAATTTTGACTCTCATAAGCCCCTTCCAAAATAGCGAGTCAGTCGGTCTCACTGTCGCCTGGGATAAAGTCTTAGACTGCAGATACTTACTACGGAGAATCTGCGCCCACGTGGCCTCAGTCTCAACTGATAACTTATACAACCACTTACTGAGAAGACATCTGTTCTTGACTTCAAGATTCTCAATACTAAGGCCCCCTGGTCCTTTGGTCGACAGATGATATCCCATTTGGCGAGTCGGTATTTTCTCTTTAGATCATCACTCTGCCAGAAGAATCGGGATCGATAGAAGACCAGCCTTTTCCTAACACCAACTGGGACTTCGAAGAAAGATAAGAGAAAACATAGGCATACTCGTGAGCACCGAATTAATAAGAATCAATCAGCCTCCATATGACACGCAACTCAGTTTCTTCTCAAACCGATCCTCGATGCACTTTCATTCTCTGTTTGTCAGCTTACGATAGTGAATAGGTATACCTAAGTACGTAAAATGTAATGCCCCCAATTCGCATCCAAACAATTGCCTATAAGCCTCTTGTTTCTCATTGGCTCTATCAAAACAGAACAACTCGCTTTTATGAAAGTCATTCTGTAAACAAATTATCAAAACCTTATCTACTGAAAACCGCACAAACTAAACGCCCAAGGACACACGCAAGGGATAAGCGGGCAACCACAAGGGAAAAAGACTCGAGGGATGGTAGAAGGAGACAAAAAAAAAACAATGACAACACATATAGTTGTGCTCTAACAAAGGCGCGTCTAGATGTATCCTAGATAGCCCCTCGGTCAAAATTAGTTTAGAATTTTCTTTGGAACGAGTCCTTTTGAACAATATCCTTTTACGTAATCTTCCTACCATATATATGGACCGCATTAATAATTTGATTTTGCACCGATATATGTCGCGTATTAGCAAGTTTCTTTCCATCTACGTTGATCCTTGCCATTTAATTTCTGTTAATTAATGTAAACTATTAATACTGGAGACACTATTAGCCTTGACAATGCCAAATTGAGCTTTTAGATAATAGATGATCCTGTCCATTGGATTTATATAAATGAACAGACCAGAAAATTCTGGACAATCTTAATATTTCTCCTTACATTGTTTCAGCAACAATAATGACGAAAGTAGAGGTGCAAGTGGAGCAATGGCAAGAACATGGGATCCAAGTGATGGTGCTACTGAGCTTCGCGATGCAGCTAGTGCTTCTCGTCCTGGCGGAGTTTCGTCGGCGCATAGACTCTGGTGTGCTAAGGGCGGTGATTTGGTCAGCTTACATGTTGGCCGACTCAATAGCGATATACATCTTGGGACACTTGTCCGTGACAAGCAGGTCAGAGGACCACGAGTTGATGGCGTTTTGGGCACCATTTCTGCTATTGCACCTTGGCGGGCAGGACAACATCACTGCATACGCTATCGAGGACAACCGGCTCTGGCTACGGCACCTACAAACGCTCGTCGTGCAGGTCGCTGCGGCTACCTACATCCTCTATGAGTCCATCGTCGTCAGCAACCACACCCTGCTCCGGAATGCTGCCGTCCTGATGTTCGTGTTGGGCGTTGTCAAGTATGGGGAGAGGGTGTGGGCTATCAAGTGTGCTGACACTAGAGCATCGGGCAGCAGCTACAAGTTCTACGAGACAGGAGAATTTATTAAAACTAAACCTCCAATAGAACGGCCGGACACAGAGGGCTTGTTGCAGATAGCCCACCTCTTGTTGGATGTTCCAAAGGATCTCTTTCAGGGGCCATTGACCAACGTAATGGTGATACACCAGGACGTCATCATCCCCACAAATGAGCTGTACAAGGTGGTGGAGATGCAGCTCAGCCTAATGCACGACGTTGTGTACAGCAAGGCGGGGGTGATTCACACATGGTATGGCATTTGCATTCGCTTCATTTCTCCAGTTTTCGCCACCGCCACATTCATTCTATTCCATAGGTCGGCCTTGTCGATGGGTGATCCACACTATAGCAGAGCAGATGTTGCCATCACGTATGTCCTGTTAGGTGGGGCTGTTACATTGGAGATAATATCAGTGCTGAGGGTCGTGTTCTCGAGATGGCTAAGTGTGATACTAGGGAAGTCAGCCTATGACTTCATGGGAAAAGAAAGGCCCATGTGGGGTTTCCTTGCTCGTGCAGTCACATCTGTTCGGCGATTCCTCCTTCCAGAGAGAAACTGGTCGAGATGGTGGTGGTCATGCTCTATGGGGCAACATAACCTGTTGAACTTGTGTGTTGGCAGCAGGGCCAGTCGACGAAGCAGGATCGCGGGCTGGATGGGGCTTGAGGACCGGTGGAATACAATGGTCTACTCACGCTCCATCCCTGTCTCCACAACTATCAAGGAACTAGTGATGAAACAAGTGCAAGGGAGTAGTCCAGGCAAGAGCACTGGGCGGTCCCCCGCCAAGTTGACAGATGAGAAGCCAGAC
Source organism: Triticum aestivum (assembly GCF_018294505.1). Classification (NCBI taxonomy): domain Eukaryota; kingdom Viridiplantae; phylum Streptophyta; class Magnoliopsida; order Poales; family Poaceae; genus Triticum; species Triticum aestivum. The sequence continues at coordinate 808,880,093 of NC_057798.1, read as the reverse complement.
AACATCATCAATTCGCAAGGGCGGGCAGCCTTAAAGAAGTGGGATTCGTACGACAGACTAGGCAAGTTCGTGTATATGGAGTTGGATGAGAGTATCCTCGTGTGGCACATCGCCACCGATATCTACCTACGTTGGTACAAAGATCAGACGCAAGCTGCTGAAGATGATGTGTGTCAACTGGCCAAGGCAACGGAGGCGATTTCCAATTACATGGTTTTCCTCCTCGCGGCACGCCCCTACATGTTGCCGGACTCTGTCGGCCGCACTAGGTATGTTAATGTGTGCTTCGGTCTCACCGCCCTCAAGTACAAGACAATCTATGATTTAACCAGCTTACTAACATCGCCGCATGAGGATGGGTACATTGGGTTGCAAAACATAAAAAATAATCATGGAATTGGAATAGGAAGATTCTTTAAAGACAACACAACAGTGAAGGCGGCACAGGAGCTTGCTCGTGAGCTGATCTCTCCGAAGTCTGGCATACCTACCGAGCGGGGGATGCTCGCGGAAGTGTGGGTCGAGATGATGTGCTATGCGGGGTATAGATGCAGCGGATATTCTCATGCGAAGCAGTTGAGCAACGGTGGCGAACTCCTCACCGTTGTTGCCCTTGTGGTGGAGTACTATAGAAGAGGAATCCTGAAACCTTTGAGTAGTGCAAAAAAGGAGGAGGAGGAAGGAAGGCCAGCAGTCAACCATGATGTTGCTGGTAACCTGGAGGCGACGATAGAGATCGTCCTGCAACCTACTAGCATTGAACCGATGTCCCCATCTCCCTCTCGCTCTCCTGAGGAACCCCGGAGCCTCTCTTATGAGTCCAAGGATGAGATATCCCCGGTCTGAGCTGAGCACCTTCATGGGACATCCCCGTCAAATCTTTGGCTCTCTGGAGGAGAGGAATTAGTGTCAGTTGTCGTTGTGTTTCCATTTTCTGTTTGCTTTGCTTCATCTATGTTTCTTCCCATGTAAAATGAATGAATGAACTCGAATATTATATATATACATTTTCGAATTGAAGTATATTATCTATCTATGGCTTTGGGATTTTTGTTTCCTTTTTTCCTTGCACGGAGAACTTTCTGTGTATTACATAGATCTTTCATCCTAAGTCAAAGTTAAAAAACTTTGACCAACTTTATATGGAAAAGTAGCAACATTTATGAAACTAAATTGGTATGAGTAGATCCGTTTTGAAATGTACTTTCCTAATATACGAATTTGATGTCATATATGTTACTACTATTTTCTATATAGTTGGTCAAAATTTTAAAACTTTGACTTGGGACAAAAGGTAGATGTGTACACTTGTTCGTGGACGGAGAGAGTACTTGATTGCAATGTGTACAGTAAGGAACGATTATGCATTTGGTAATACTAGAAAGAGTTTGATCCATGCACATTTGCTAATCCTTTGTGTCCTCTCTATTTATCACAAGAGCTTTCTTCTGAAAACTGTGTTTCTTTAAGCCCTTATGAGTTGTGACTACATCAGACTCGGCAGTAATATTTAAGTGTGCAAGGGTGCATTGCTCATTACAGTGCATCCTATTAGTACAGAAACTTATCTTTGGATTCAGTGACGTACAATCGAAGTTTGGATAGCTTTCTTGTTGTGCCCGATAAAAGTGTGATTAACTTTGTTTTGTGGCCACTGGTAGTCTCGTACCAGCAGAAGAATCTCGAATTTAAGATATGAGCTGCACCATCCAGGAGGAAAAGATTCTGGCTGCATTGCTCTTTTGCAGGAGCAATTGCCATAGTTTGCAACGGAATGCTAAACAGTTCACCGGCATCCTCACGAACAGTCAGTCCCATGAGTCCTGCTGATACTGATCAAGATTTCTTCCTTTTTCTCTTTGCGACATCTTGTACAGAAAGTGCAAGCACCTGAGCATTTCTTAGGTATGCACACTACTGGAATCAAAAAATATTTTATCAGCCACTTCTTTGCCGTCTGCTAGCGGACGGCAAAGGAGCTCTTTGCCGTCCGTTCCCAAAAAACAGACAGCAAAAAACTGGCTGATGGCAAAGATCATATTTGCCATCAGCCACTTCGTTGTCGTCTGCTAGCGGACGGCAAAGGAGGTTTGCCGTCAGCTAGCGGACGGCAAAGATGGAGGTGGACCCTAAAACGAGCTGCTTACAAAAAAACTAACGGCCCCCTTCATTGCCGGAGCAGACGGCAAAGAGGAAAAAGGCAGACAGCAAAGGCGGAGTGGGCGGCAAAGATTTGACTTAAATAACGGCCGCGCCCCACCCCACCCCACCCTGCCCCTCTCTCTGTTTCTCTCTCTCTCCTCCCCGACCACCCGCCGACGCCGCCCCGTCGTCCCCACCACCCGCCACCGCCGCCCCGTCGCCCCACCACCCTGCCGCCCCACCGGCTCACCGCCCCGACGCCACCGCCACCCCCGGTGCCCCAGCCACCCTGTCGGCTAGGCACCGCCGCACCCCGGCACCCTGCTCCCCACCGCCCCGGAGCCCTGCGGCCCCGACGACACCGCCGCCCGCCCTCCCCCCCGCCCCCACGCCCCCGGGCCCTGCCAGCCCTGCCCCAGCCGCCCCGCCCCCTCCTCCACCGGCCACCTCTTCCACCGGCCGCCCCACTTCCGAAGGTGAGGTCTAGCTCCTCTTTTTTTCCTTTTCTTTTTCTGTTTTTTTAGTTTTAGGTGCATGTTTAGTTTAGTTTTAGTTTTAGGTTTAGGTTTAATTTAATTTTAGGTTTAGCTTTATGTTTAGTTTAGATTTAGTTATAGTTATAGTTTTATTTTTAGTTTTGGGTTTATGTTTAGTTCTGCAAAAAAAGTAGAAAATAAGAATAATTAGAAGAAGAGTGGTTCTCAAAGGAATGGCTTGCCCAGCACAACAATGCCAAGGACAAGCGTGCCCAAATGGTAGGTGTGCCACACCATAAGGTAGCTGTCGGTGTCAAAACCGGCGGATCTCGGGTAGGGGGTCCCGAACTGTGCGTCTAGGCGGATGGTAACAGGAGACGAGGGACACGATGTTTTACCCAGGTTCGGGCCCTCTTGATGGAGGTAAAACCCTACGTCCTGCTTGATTAATATTGATGATATGGGTAGTACAAGAGTGGATCTACCACAAGATCAAGGAGGCTAAACCCTAGAAGCTAGCCTATGGTATGATTGTTGTAATGGAGGTTATGTCCTACGGACTAAAGCCCTCCGGTTTATATAGACACCGGAGAGGGCTAGGGTTACACAGAGTCGGTTACAATGGTAGGAGATCTACATATCCGTATCGCCAAGCTTGCCTTCCACGCCAAGGAAAGTCCCATCCGGACACGGGACGGAGTCTTCAATCTTGTATCTTCGTAGTCTTGGAGTCCGGCGGACGATGATAGTCCGGCTGTTCGGACACCCCCTAGTCCAGGACTCCCTCAGTAGCCCCTGAACCTGGCTTCAATGACGATGAGTCCGGCGCGCATAATGTTCGGCATTGCAAGGCGGGTTCCTCCTCCGAATAATCCAAAGAAGATAGTGAACACCAGGATAGTGTCCGGCTCTGCAAAATAAATTCCACATTCCACCGTAGAGAGAATAAAATGTACACAAGTTCAATCTGCTGACGTATTTTGCGGCATGACGTCACACCACTACCAAGCCTTTACTTGAATCGTTTTTTATTATACCGCCTCAGCGCGTTTAGCGAAGCGGTTTCCTTGGAACGTCTTGTCGAAGCAGAGATCGTGTTCCCCTTATTCCGGGATTCTCATCAATACGGACGTGGGTAACTCAACCGTGCCATTGATGGTGGCGCTTGGGAGGTAAGCGAGTTTTACCAGGCTGGTGGGGGACGAATAGTCTTCGCCCGCCTATATATAAGGGATAAGGATTCACCTTTTCACCTACGCCTTCTTCCTCCTTTGCTTATCCATCTCCGCGCACTCGAGCTCCAACGCCCAAGTTCGCGCATCTCGTCTCGACCTTCTCCGACCATGTCCGGAGCGGGAAGCAAATGGTTGGCCTCCACCGTTAAGGAGGAGCACATCACAAGGCTGCGCAGCGCCGGATACCTTTCCGGCGACGTCGCGCACCGGCTGCCCGTCGAGGGGCAACTCATCCCCACCCCAGGCCCCATGATAGGGTCGTTTTCCTCCCCCACTTCCTCCGCGGACTGGGCTTTCCACTTCACCCCTTTGTCCGGGGGCTCATGTTCTACTACGGCCTGGATTTCCATGATCTGGCGCCGAACTTCATCCTCAACATCTCGGCGTTTATCGTCGTGTGCGAGGCCTTCCTCTGCATCCAGCCCCACTTCGGCTTGTGGCTCAAGACCTTCAATGTCAAGCCGAAGGTAGTGAAGGGCACTCAAGCGGAGTGCGGAGGCGCCATGTTGGGCAAGATGCCCAACGTCCTTTGGTTCGAAGGGGCCTTCGTGGAATCCGTCAAGGGGTGGCAGTCGGGGTGGTTCTATATCACCGAGCCGCGCGACCCTACGTGGGCGGCGGCCCCCGAGTTCAGATCTGGAATCCCTACGCAGCTCACCTCCTGGAAAGAGAAGGGCTTGCTGTGGGGTAATTCGAAGGAGCTGACGGGACTCCAAGCCTGTATCCAGAAGCTGGTGAACAAGAAGCTCAGGCTGGTTAACGTGGTCCAGGTCATGCTCGTTCGCCGGATTCTCCCATGCCAAGAACGGGAATTCAATCTGTGGGAGTTCAATCCGGAACAGCACCAGGCGTTGAGCGGGCTCTTCGACACGACGTACGAAGGCGCCTGGAGGGTGCTGTTTAAGGGCGCCGAAGCCCCCGCATCCGCGACGGAAGATCGCGGATTTCACTCGCAGCGTCCAGCTGACGAGGTAAGTGATTCTACCCCTTTACGGGACACTTGTTGTTAATAGTTCGATCCTAAGCGGGTTTCAATCTCCCTTTTCCTTTGACAGGAATGGATGAAGAAGGCCGAGCAGCTCATCTGCCCGGCTCCCATGCCAGAAGACCCAGTGGACGCCCGTCTAGCGGGGCTACTGGTTCCGGCACCGCACGTGGTGCCGGAGAAGAAGGCCAAGAAGGTGGCCACGGGCACTCGAAAGAGTTCCCGTTTTCAGGTGTCCGACGACTCCGAGGCGGACTCCTCCCCCGAAGATGAGGAGGAGGAAGAAGACTCTCTCCCAGAGGAGGGAGAAAGGAAGAGGAAGGCTTCCCCAACAGGGGAGGCCGAAGGGTCCAAGAGGGGAAGAACTATTCCCCCGGACAGCTCCGCCAACACCAACGTTGGCGGTGAAGAGTGGCCCTCAAGGCCCAGGCCTCAGGCGAGATCGTAAGTATCCGGATCCCTGAATGATCTGCAATTTCTTTTGTGTCACATAGTGTCCTTCTAATGCCGCATGCTGCCTGCAGTCCGGCCGATGATGATCTCCCCGCTTCATCGAGCGGGTCGTTGGCTCCGTCGGATGTGGATTCCATCCCGACTGCCTCCACCCCTCGCGCCGATGAGGACGCCGAGGTGGGATCCCAGAAAGGGACCCATCAGGAGGAGGCTCCGGAGGCGCCGCAAGGCAGCCTCCCGGACTTTGCGCCGGACTCTACGCCGGAACCTGCAGTGGTTCCGGAGTCCGGCAAGCGGCCCCTTCGCAAGAAGGGCAAGACCGTGACACCGGCGGCCTCCGTCCAACCGGAGGCGCCGGACAACTTGCTGGAGGCGCTCCAAAGGTGCCTCCATTGAGGAAGAACACCGCACTGTTATGAGTGCGGTGATTCAGAAGGTTCAGCTCGCCAAGAGCGGGCTGACCGAAGCCTGCAGTAGCCTTCTAACAGGCTTTGAGGTAAGAAGTTAAAATTATGTAATGTAATACCGCATAGACAGTAGCCCCTGATGCTCGGTTCGGTGTTCGGAAAGAAAAGCCGGACTGAGGATCTGAAAAGATATACGCAGGGTTGCTAATAAATTATGTCAATATGGGTTTGCAGGCTGCGCTGCTGACCTCTGCCGCACTGACTGCGGAGGTTGGTGCATTGAAGCAAGATCTCGAGCGGTCCGAGCGAGAGCTCGGCCATGCCAAGAGGCAGCTCGAGGACAAAGAAGGTGAGTAGCACCACTTTGAAATTTACCTTACAGAAAAGGATTTCGGTTGCAATAAGAAATAACAAGGATAACATGGGTACTGCAGGGGCCACAAACGAGGTGGCAGCCCTGAAGGAGGCTGTGTCCGCGGCCGAACGCAATGCGGCCGCGGATCGGGCAGAGCGAGAAAAGCAGGAGGCGGGGGTGGCGGAGGTGCGGCAAGAGCTCCAGGCTCTCATGGAGAAGCATGAGAGTTTGGAGCGCGACTCGAAGACTCGAGAGTCCGAGCTCGCCTCGGCTCTCGAAAGTGCCAAGTCCGCCAAGGCCGAGGCCCGTAAGGCCCTTCAGGAAATTGAGGATATGAAGAAAATAGCGGCGGGTAAGGCATTTTTCATGCAAAGCAAGCATGTTAATGTAAACTACCTGACACTTACCCGAATTCGGAGCTCTCCAGGGGTGTTTGCAGATCTGCCTCGCAGTGTATCCAACGCTGCCACATTCTACAGTGGCGAGGAGGGGAGCTCAACGGAGAAGGTCTTCTGGTCTCAGTACGCTGAGGCCGGCCATCCGGTGCCCCCTAGCGACCAGCTGAAGCAGCTGGTCGAACTCCACAAGGTAGCTGAGGAGGCCATGAAGGGCCTTATAGTCCGGCTGTGGCCTGGACAGGCCATGCCTGGGAGCTACTTCGGCCTCGTGCGGCGGCTGGTGGATGCGTGCCCCTGGGTGGATGTCATCAAGCGCTCCGCCTGTATTGAAGGTGCTCGTCGGGCCCTTGCCCGCGCAAAGGTGCACTGGGGCAGGCTGGATGCGGAGAGGCTTCTTACTGACCCGCCGCCAGCGGGCAAGGAGTATCGTACGCCCAAAATGTATTATAAGAAAGTCCTGAAGGGTGCCCGCAATATTGCGGATGAGTGCCCTAGAGATGTAATTATTGAGTAAACTCGTTATGTATTATCCTGTGCGCTGAAAACTTTGTTCATATGCGCTACGCAATGCTTGTTTAATTTAAAATATTACCTTCTGTGCGGCCGTTTATAAAATCTGAGAGATGGCAAGTCGTTGGCTTCAGCCCCCAAGCCACGAGTGCTGGGGTGTTCGGGATAAACTTGAGCACTCTTGTTCCCATTTTTGGGTCCATCTAGGCAGGCGCTCAACACAACGAACAAGGCGACCGGACTTATAATGCTTGAACACTCTCACTTAGCCATAGAATTCTATAATTTTAAATTTCGGCGAAGCCCCTAGTATTCGGAAGACCGAACTCGGGGCGCTATCCACGCCTTCGTCGGACATTATCCGGTACTTCGCTCGAAGCGGCATAGGTCTTTAGGGACCCGAAAAGACCTCTCAAACAGCGACCAGTCTCTCGCCTTATCATGCCAGTCAGTTTTAGCTTTCTCCACTGAGGCGCTCGCCCAGCTCAACCGGGGCGCAATCGCAGTGGTTCTCCTAGTGCCACCTTAGCCGACAGAACGGAACGTAAGGCACCAAAACGTGGGAGCCGGGCAAACCCAACTATTGACCCAAGACATGATTCGGAGCCGATTCATATAATGCTATAAGTTCGGGGTGCCGCACTTGTGAAAGTGTTCGGACTTATCACACCATAATGCGGGGAACATAAGCCCCTGGTGTATTCGGCCGTACCAAAATATACGGGTGCGAGATGTCATTAATGAACATATGTGTAAAGTAATGCAATAACAGGCAAAAAATGCTGCATTATTTATTCAAGGAATTCTGCTATAAGTGCGGAAGGATACAAATAGTGCGGTAAGCAAGGGATTGGACTAAATAAGCATGTCCCCCTCCAGGGGTGGGCTGCGGACTGGTGTATATAATCGAATTTAATGCTCGTAATGGAGACCACCTGAGTGTTAACCGCAGCCTTCTTTCTTCCCTGGCCGTTGCATCGTGAGTTCGGCGGGTCCACCGCCGGACAGGGCTTCTGGTAAATGGAGTCCTGTATATAAAAAGAAAAATAAAAAGAGCGACACACTTGGGAGCCCCTGGTGTGGTCGAGCCGCACTCTGGGTCTGTTGTGGTCGTGCCCCTCCCCTTAAGCCCATGGTATCTCCAGAGCGTAATGATGTACGCGGAGGGTTGGTCTTGCAATTATGCAAGGGCTGGGGTTGGGGCCGCATTGCTACGCGTGCTCGGATCGTGCCAGGTGGTCTTGGTTGATGTTGCTTTGGGCGCGTTTGGCCGTATCCAGCCGTTTACCGGCCGGACTCGAAAATTGCCTTAAAAGGCTGCTCTGTACTTCTGCCGCGAGAGCCGCTGTGTGTTCCTCCGTTCGGAGGGAGCGTTCCGTATTTCCGTTGACCGTGATGACTCCACGAGGGCCTGGCATCTTGAGCTTGAGGTATGCGTAATGCGGCACCGCGTTGAACTTTGCAAACGCGGTTCGTCCGAGCAGGGCGTGATAGCCGCTGCGGAATGGGACTATGTCGAAGATTAACTCCTCGCTCCGGAAATTGTCCGGGGATCCGAAGACCACTTCCAGTGTGACTGAGCCTGTACAATTGGCCTCAACACCTGGTATGACGCCTTTGAAGGTCGTCTTTGTAGGCTTAATCCTTGAGGGGTCTATGCCCATCTTGCGCACTGTATCCTGATAAAGCAGGTTCAGGCTACTGCCACCGTCCATCAGGACTCTCGTGAGGTGAAATCCATCGACGATTGGGTCTAAAACCAATGCGGCGAATCCGCCATGGCGGATACTGGTCGGATGGTCTCTTCGATCGAAAGTGATCGGGCAAGAGGACCATGGATTGAACTTCGAGGCGACTGGCTCCATCGCATATACGTCCCTTAGTGCACGCTTCCGCTCCCTCTTGGGTATATGGGTTGCGTATATCATGTTCACCGTCCGCACTTGTGGGGGGAAACCCTTCTGTCCTCTATTGTTCGGTGGTCGGGTCTCTTCCTCGTCGTCGCTGTGCAGCCCCTTGTCATTGTTTTTGGCAATTAACTTGCCTGCCTGCTTGAATACCCAACAATCTCTGTTGGTGTGATTAGCTGGCTTTTCGGGGGTGCCATGTATCTGGCATAAGCGGTCGAGTATTCGGTCCAAATTGGATGGACCCGGAGTGGTTCTTTTGAATGGCTTCTTCCGCTGACCGGGTTTAGAGCTTCGGAATCCGGCGTTGACTGCCGTATCCTCCTTGTCGTCGCCGTTAATGCGGCGTTTATTTTTGCTTCGACGCGACCTGCCATTGTGGTCCTTGGTATCCGGACTGCCAGAATTTTTACTGAGGTTGTTGCTGCGAGCTAGCCAGCTGTCCTCTCCCGCACAGAAGCGGGTCATTAGAGATGTGAGGGCTGCCATGGATTTCGGCTTTTCCTGTCCTAGGTGCCGGGCTAGCCACTCGTCGCGGATGTTATGTTTGAAGGCTGCTAGGGCCTCTGCATCCGGACAGTCGACGATTTGATTTTTCTTTGTTAAGAACCGTGTCCAGAACTGTCTGGCCGATTCGTCTGGCTGCTGAATTATGTGGCTTAGGTCATCGGCGTCTGGTGGTCGCACATATGTGCCCTGGAAGTTGTCGAGGAATGCGGCTTCCAGGTCTTCCCAACACCCAATTGACTCTGCGGGCAAGCTGTTAAGCCAATGCCGAGCTGGTCCTTTAAGCTTGAGTGGGAGATACTTGATGGCATGGAGATCGTCGCCGCGGGCCATATGGATGTGAAGGAGATAATCTTCGATCCAAACCGCGGGGTCTGTTGTGCCATCGTAGGATTCAATGTTTACGGGTTTAAACCCTTCAGGGATTTGATGATCCATTACTTCGTCAGTGAAGCATAGCGGGTGTGCGGCGCCTCTATATTGAGCAATATCACGACGTAGCTCGAGTGAGCGTTGTCTGCTGTGTTCGGCCCGGCCGGAGTTATTGTATCCGGCGCGACGGTATTCGTCGTGGGTCGTGGGGCGCCCACGTGATCCATAGATGGATCTGGATTGCCTTGCTTTGTCCTCCAATATATCTCGCAAGTCCGGCGCGTTCCCTCTTGGCTTCGTACTTTTGGAGCGATGCCGGGGTACGGTCTTGGTGGAGGGCCTAGATGCCTCTCTGTCGCGACCACGGGGTGGTCGGTCGGCCGTATTGTGCGCTGGTGATGAAGGTATGTATGCTTCCTCCTCTAATCGGGGGAGCAACTTGCGTTTTGGGTAGCTTTTGGAGGGGCGTTCGAGTTCGTACTCTTCGGCCGCGAGGACCTCGGTCCATCGATCGGCCAGCAGGTCCTGATCAGCTTGAAGCTGCTGCTGCTTTTTCTTTAGGCTATTTGCCGTGGCGATAAGCCTGCGTTTAAAACGCTCTTGTTCGACGGGATCCTCGGGCACGACGAATTCGTCGTCGTTGAGGCTTGCCTCGTCTTCGGAGGGAGGTATGTAATTATCATCCTCGACCTCTTCATCTGCCGCTCTCTCGTGAGGGCTTGCTTCTACATCCTCCTGCGCTGAATCTTGCTGGAGGGGATTGTCTTCGGCACTTTCTGGGGTATTATTATCTCCTGTGCCTGAATCTCAATTCTTGCTGTGGCGGGATTTAGAGCGGTGCCGCTGACGTCGGCGCTTGGACTGTTTCTTTAAGGAATCTGCCTCCGCTGCTTCTTCGCCGTCCCCCTCTTTTGGGGTGTCCACCATGTATATGTCATATGACGAGGTGGTCTTCCAGTGCCCTGTAGGCGCTGGTTCTTTTTCGTCTCCGGCATCATCGTCCATACCGTTGATGTCTTCGGAGTCGTAGTCTAGCATGTCTGTTAGATCGTCGACAGTGGCTACAAAGTGGGTGGTGGGTGGGCCTTGAATTTCTTCGTCGTCCGTATCCCAACCGTCCTGGCCATAGTCCGGCCAGGTCTCTCCGGATAGCGAGAGATGTTTTAGCGAATTTAGGATGTCGCCAAAGGGCGAGTGTTGGAAGATGTCCGCGGCGGTGAACTCCATGACCGGCGCCCAATCAGATTCGATTGGCAGGGGCGCAGAGGTTCGGAGTCCGGCAGGGAGTCCGGCACCTCGGAGTCACGAGCTTTGCAAGGGACAAGGTTAGTGTTCGGCTCCATCGCCGTGGAAGTTGCAGCCCCCGAGGTGGTGTCCAGCCACCGGTCCTCGATCTGGGCGATCGGCTCCGGACTAAGGGCCGGAGCGGATTCGTGTGCGGCCACCAAGGCACTGTCCGGTGGCAGAGCTAGATCATGCCCATCGTGACAGTGCGGCACGCTCGGCTGTGGCTCGAGCCCGTCGAAGATCAAGTCCCCGCGGATGTCGGCCGTGAAGTTTAGGCTTCCGAACCTGACCTGACGGCCAGGGGCGTAGCTTTCGATCTGCTCCAGATGGCCAAGTGAATTAGCCCGTAGTGCGAAGCCGCCGAATACGAAGATCTGTCCGGGGAGAAAAGTCTCACCCTGGACAGCGTTGTTGTTGATTGAAGAAGCCATCGAGCCTATCGGTGACGACACAGAGGAACTCTCAATGAAAGCACCAATGTCGGTGTCAAAACCGGCGGATCTCGGGTAGGGGGTCCCGAACTGTGCGTCTAGGCGGATGGTAACAGGAGACGAGGGACACGATGTTTTACCCAGGTTCGGGCCCTCTTGATGGAGGTAAAACCCTACGTCCTGCTTGATTAATATTGATGATATGGGTAGTACAAGAGTGGATCTACCACGAGATCAAGGAGGCTAAACCCTAGAAGTTAGCCTATGGTATGATTGTTGTAATGGAGGTTATGTCCTACGGACTAAAGCCCTCCAGTTTATATAGACACCGGAGAGGGCTAGGGTTACACAGAGTCGGTTACAATGGTAGGAGATCTACATATCCGTATCGCCAAGCTTGCCTTCCACGCCAAGGAAAGTCCCATCCGGACACGGGACGGAGTCTTCAATCTTGTATCTTCGTGGTCTTGGAGTCCGGCGGACGATGATAGTCCGGCTGTCCGGACACCCCCTAGTCCAGGACTCCCTCAGCAGCGCCAACTTATTTCAGTTTGGGCGGAACTGGGTATGTGATTTCTATCATAATTCATGCAATTCATTCTTCATGCTATCTTGAGACCTTTAATTACTAATTTACTCTGTTCCTTTCTTTCAGCAAAAGACAATAAGGCGTAGGTGCCAGAGGTGTTCGACCTCTATGCCATGGCCCATACTGGGCCATACAAGAAGGTAAACGCATTCGAGCCATCTAACCTCGATAATACAAAGAACTTCACAAACATCTCCTCCCACAACAAACTCGTGAAGTACAGAGATGAGGGGAAGGCGAGGAAAGGGGAGGACTTTAACTCGAGAGGGCAGTTTGATCCGGAGCTAGTGATGATATCTGGTGGCGGGAGGTCCCATGGCTCGATAGCCATTGGATATGGACTTATCCGTTGTCCTCGCACTCTCTCGGAGATCAAGGTGCGCCAGTCGAGCTCCGCTCCTGAGATGAGGCCTAGTCAACGGCCAGTAGAGCTCACCATCCAGCTTAGTTATGCGGACTCATCTATCTTTCCTCTATTACATTGTGTGTGCGGCCATCGATGATTAGCATGCTAACGAGGAGTGATGTTGCAGGCTGCTCTTCAGAGTGAGAGAGAGATAGAACCCAGGCGCTTTTGGTGGAGAGGGACCGGAAGGCGGAGCAGAAATAGCGGGAGTTGGAGGAGAAGACGACAAGGCTGATGGAGGAGGACAGGGCATGGAACGACATGCAGAACCAGGCCATGTACCAGCTCCTCGTGGTAGTTTCTTCTGCATATTAGCCAAATCATTCACGTAATGTTCGTTTCATTAATAACTAGTATGAATGAACCGTCAAAACCAAATGTGCAGTTTGTGTGCCAGAAGGCCGGTCAGACCCCTCCGCCGATGCCAAATATTGCTCTGGGGACCATAGTGCGTTTAATTTGAATGGTCATAAGTTAGTAGTATTAACATTTGAGTGTCATCATGCTAATGAGACATTGCAAATGATCTTTGGTGCAGCGTGCCTCCAGAAAAGCATCACACGATCCTTCTCCAGGTGGTGGTACCGGCACGAGCCATGCTGGTGCTTCAACTCCGTGATGACGGTAAGTTATCACATCACAACAAGCCCTGCAAAAACAAGTTAGACGTCCTCTACTTTGTTGTTGCAAGTTTTACATGGCTGTTATGGGCTTCTAGCAAGAACCGTTCTTATCTAAGCAACAAAATTACAATGATTTTTTGTCAAGTGTGTTGTTTTAACCTTCAACAAGGACCGGCCGTAGTCAAACTCGATTCAACTAAATTTGGAGAAATAGACACCTGCCAGCCACCTGTGTGCAAAACACATCGGTAGAACCAGTCTCATGAACGCGGTCATGTAATGTCGGTCCGGGCCGCTTCATCCAACAATACCACCGAATCAAAGTAAGACGTTGGTGGTAAGCAGTATGACTATTATCGCCCACAACTCTTTATGTTCTACTCGTGCAGATCATCTACGCATAGACCTGGCTCTGATACCACTGGTCGGGAATGTAGTATGCAATTTGCAAAAAATTCGTACGCTCACGCAAGATCTATCTAGGAGATGCATAGCAACGATAGGGCAGAGTGTGTCCACGTACCCTCATAGACTGAAAGAGGAAGTGTTAGTTAACGCGCTTGATGTAGTTGAATGTCTTCATGATCCAATCGGTCCAAGTACAGAACGTGTGGCACCTCCGTGTTCAGCACACGTTCAGCTCGATGACATCCCTCGAACTCTTGATCTAGTAGAGGGTCGAGGGAGAGTTCTGTCAGCATGGCGTGTTGATGGTTGATGATGTGATCTGCGCAGGGCTTTGCCTAAGCACTACGACGCTATGACCGGAGGAGTAAACTGTGGAGGGGCACCGAGAATGGCAAAGAGAACAATTGATGTGCCTTTGCGGTGCCCCTGCCAACGTATATAAAGGAGGGGGAGAAAGGCTAGCGGCTAGGAGGGGCGCGCCATGTTGGGGGGGGTCCTACTTGGACTCCTAGTCCAAGTAGGATTCGTCCACCCTCCTTTACCTTTTTCCATCGGAGGGAATAGGAAGGAGAGGGAGAGGGAAAGGGAAGGGCGCACTGCCCCTCCTCCTTGTCCTATTCGTAGTCCCTAAGAGGGGTGCGCGCGGCCACCACCCCCCCCCCCCCCCCGCGGGCTTCCCTCTCTCCCATAGGCCTATGTTGGCCCAACACTTCCCTGGGGGGTTCCGGTAACCCCTTGGTACTCCGAAAAATGTGTGAACCTCTCCGAAACTTTTCGGGTGTCCGAACATAACTTTCCAATATATCAATCTTTACCTCTCTACCATTTCGAGACTCCTCCGTAATCTCATCCGGGACTCCGAACAAACTTCGGTCATCAAAAATACATAACTCATAATACAAATCGTCATCGAATGTTAAGCGTGCGGACCCTACGGGTTCGAGAACTATGTAGACATGATCGAGACACATCTTTGATCAATAACCAATAGCGGAACCTGGATGCTCATATTGGCTCCTACATATTTTACAAAGATCTTTATCGGTCAAACCGCACAACAACATACGATGTTCCCTTTGTCATCAGTATGCCACTTGCCTGAGATTTGATCGTCGGTATCTTCATACCTAGTCCAACCTCGTTACCGACAAGTCTCTTTACTCATTCTGTAATGCTTCATCCCGCAACTAACTCATTAGTCAGATTGCTTGCAAGGCTTATAGTGATGAGCATTATCGAGAGGGCCAGAGATACCTCTTCGATACACGGAGTGACAAATCCTATTCTCGACCTATGCCAACCCAACAAACACCTTCGAAGACACCTGTAGAGCATCTTTATAATCACCCAGTTACGTTGTGACGTTTGATAGCACACAAGGTGTTCCTCTTGTATTCTGGAGTTGCATAATCTCATAGTCAGAGGAACACGTATAAGTTATGAAGAAAGCAATAGCAATAAAACTTACGATCATTATGCTAAGGTAACGGGTGGGTCTTGTCCATCACATCATTCTCTGACGACGTGATCCCGTTCATTGAATGACAACACATGTCTATGGTCAGGAAACATAACCATCTTTGATTAACGAGCTAGTCAATTAGAGGCATACTAGGGACACTTTGCTTTCTCGATGTATTCACACATGTACTAAGTTTCCGGTTAATACAATTCTAGCATAAATAATAAACATTTATCATGATATAAGGAAATATAAATAACAACTTTATTATTGCCTCTAGGGCATATTTCCTTCAGTCGACCTGTCGGCCTGCTCCTACCATGCGGTTGCCCGTGTCCTACTGGGTGTTTGCAGTGTTGATGAGCTCCTAGGGGTGCTCCATCTGGTCGTGCAGCTCGTCGCCCTCCAGGTGTTTGAGCTCGTCTGCGGCCGCCTGGGCGGCGTGCAAGTTTTGCGTCGGGGTCTCGTAGACCGGGCGTCCGATTTCCAGCATGCTGGCAATCACAGCACTGCGTTGTCGGATGGCGTCGACCTGGCTAGGCTCAGCCATAGCCGGCATCTCATCGACCACGCGGTCGATCTCACGCTGAGTGTGTTGGGGAACGTTGCATAAAATAAAAAAATTCCTACGTTCACCAAGATCAATCTATGAGTTCATCAAGCAACGAGATAGAGGAGTGCATCTACATACCCTTGTAGATCGCGAGCGGAAGCGTTTAAGAGAACGGGGTTGTAGTAGTTGTACACGTCGTGATCCAATCACCAGAGATCCTAGCGCCGAACGGACGGCACCTCCGCGTTCAACACTCGTACGGTCAGCGTGACGTCTCCTCCTTCTTGATCCAGCAAGGGGGAAGGAGAGGTTGATGAAGATCCAGTAGCACGACGGCGTGATGGTGGATGCAGCAGGGATCTGGTAGGGCTTCGCCAAGCGTCTGCGGGAGGGAGAGGTGTAGCAAGGGGGAAGGGAGGCGCCAAGATGCAGGGTCCGACTGCCCTCCCTTCCGTCCTCTTTATATAGGGTCCCCAGGGGGGGCACCGGCCCTAGGAGATGGGATCTCCTAGGGGGGCGGCGGACAAGGGGGGAGCCTTGCCCCCCAAGGCAAGTGGAGGCGCCCCCTCCCCTAGGGTTCCCAACCCTCGGCGCAGGGGGGCCCAAGGGGGGGGGGGCGCACCAGCCCACTAGGGGCTGGTCCCCTCCCCACTTCAGCCCACGGGGCCCTCCGGGATAGGTGACCCCACACGGAGGACCCCCGGGACCCTTCCGGTGTTCCCGGTACAATACCGGTGACCCCCGAAATTCTCCCGATGGCCGAAACAGCACTTCCTATATATAATTCTTCACCTCTGGACCATTCCGGAACTCCTCGTGACGTCCGGGATCTCATCCGGGACTCCAAACAACTTTCCGTTTGCTGCATACTAATATCTCTACAACCCTAGCGTCACCGAACCTTAAGTGTGTAGACCCTACGGGTTCGAGAGATATGCAGACATGACCGAGACGCCTCTCCGGTCAATAACCAACAGCGGGATCTGGATACCCATGTTGTCTCCCACATACTCCTCGATGATCTCATCGGATGAACCACGATGTCGAGGATTCAATGAACCCCGTATTCAATTCCCTTTGTCAATCGGTACGTTACTTGCCTGAGACTCGATCGTCGGTATCCCAATACCTCGTTTAGTCTCGTTACCGGCAAGTCACTTTACTCGTACCATAATGCATGATCCCGTGACCAGACACTTGGTCACATTCAGCTCATTATGATGATGCATTACCGAGTAGGCCCAGAGATACCTTTCCATCATACGGAGTGATAAATCCCAGTCTCGATTCATGCCAACCCAACAGACACTTTCGGAGATACCCGTAGTGTACCTTTATAGTCACCCAGTTACGTTGTGACGTTTGGCACACCCAAAGCACTCCTACGGTATGCGAGAGTTGCACAATCTCATGGTCTAAGGAAATGATACTCGACAATTGGAAAAGCTCTAGCTAAACGAACTACACGATCTTTGAGCTATGCTTACGATTGGGTCTTGTCCATCACATCATTCTCCTAATGATGTGATCCCATTATCAATGACATCCAATTCCCATAGTCAGGAAACCATGACTATCTGTTAATCAACGAGCTAGTCAACTAGAGGCTTACTAGGAACTTGTTGTGGTCTATGTATTCACACATGTATTACGATTTCCGGATAACACAGTTATAGCATGAATAATAGACAATTATCATGAGCATAGAAATATAATAATAACCATTTATTATTGCCTCTAGAGTGAATAATCTAGTTACATTGTGATGTATCGAACACCCATTGCGTTCTGGTGTTGATCATGTTTTGCTCTAGGGAGAGGTTTAGTCAATGGATCTGCTACATTCAGGTCCGTATATACTTTACAAATATCTATGTCTCCATCTTGAACATTTTCACGGATGGAGTTGAAGCGACGCTTGATGTGCCTGGTCTACTTGTGAAACCTGGGCTCCTTGGCAAGTGCAATAGCTCTAGTGTTGTCACAGAAGAGTGTAATCGGCCCCGACGCATTGGGTATGACTCCTAGGTCGGTGATGAACTCCTTCACCCAGATTGCTTCATGTGCTGCCTCCGAGGCTGCCATGTACTCCGCTTTACATGTAGATCCCGCCACGATGCTCTGCTTGCAACTGCACCAGCTTACTGCCCCACCATTCAAAAATATACACGTATCCGGCTTGTGACTTCGAGTCATGCAGATCTGTGTCGAAGCTAGCGTCAACGTAACACTTTACGATGAGCTCTTCATCACCTCCATATACGAGAAACATGTCCTTAGTCCTTTTCAAGTACTTAAGGATGTTCTTGACCGCTGTCCAGTGTTCGTTGCCGGGATTACTTTGGTACCTTCCTACCAAACTTACGGCAAGGTTTATATCAGGTCTGGTACAGGTCATGGCATACATAATAGACCCTATGGCTGAGGCATAGGGGATGACACTCATCTCTTCTTTATCTTTTGCCGTGGTCGGGCATTGAGCCGGGCTCAATTTCACACCTTGCAACATGGGCAAGAACCCCTTCTTGGACTGATCCATATTGAACTTCTTCAATATCTTATCAAGGTATGTGCTTTGTGAAAGACCTATGAGGCGTCTCGATCTATCTCTATAGATTTTGATGCCTAACATGTAAGCAGCTTCTCCAAGGTCCTTCATTGAAAAACACTTATTCAAGTAGGCCTTTATGTTGTCCAAAAGTTCTATATCATTTCCCATCAAAAGTATGTCATCCACATATAATATGAGAAATGCTACAGAGCTCCCACTCACTTTCTTGTAAACGCAGGCTTCTCCATAAGTCTGCATAAACCCAAACACTTTAATCATCTC
The DNA here is from genome assembly GCF_018294505.1 of Triticum aestivum. Lineage (NCBI taxonomy): Eukaryota > Viridiplantae > Streptophyta > Magnoliopsida > Poales > Poaceae > Triticum > Triticum aestivum. The sequence goes on along the minus strand of NC_057798.1, from coordinate 808,861,754 downwards.
ATTAAAACGAATGTTCCAACTCCGAGATGCTTGCACCAGCCCATAAATGGATCCCTGGAGCTTGCATACCTTGTTAGCATTCTTAGGGTCGACAAAACCTTCTGGCTGCATCATATACAGTTCTTCCTTAAGGTGACCATTAAGGAAAGGCGTTTTGACGTCCATTTGCCATATCTCATAATCATAGTATGCGGCAATTGCTAACATGATTCGGACGGACTTCAGCTTCGCTACGGGAGAGAATGTCTCATCGTAGTCAATCCCTTGAACTTGTCGATAACCCTTAGCGACAAGTCGAGCTTTATATATGGTGACATTACCATCTGCGTCCGTCTTCTTCTTAAAGATCCATTTGTTTTCTGTCGCTCGCCGATCATCGGGCAAGTCTGTCAAAGTCCACACTTTGTTTTCATACATGGATCCTATCTCGGATTGCATGGCTTCAAGCCATTTGTTGGAATCTGGGCCCGCCATTGCTTCTTCATAGTTCGAAGGTTCACCGTTGTCCAACAACATGATTTCCAAGACAGGATTGCTGTACCACTCTAGTGCGGAATGTGTCCTTGTGGACCTTCGAAGTTCAGTAGGAGCTTGATCCGAAGTATCTTGATCATCATCATTAACTACCTCTCTTGTCGGTGCTGGCACCACAGGAACATTTTCCTGAGTTGCGCTACTCACCGTTTCAAGAGGTAGTACTTCATCAAGCTCTACTTTCCTCCCACTTAATTCTTTCGAGAGAAACTCTTTCTCCAGAAAGGACCCGTTCTTGGCAACAAAGATCTTGCCTTCGGATCTTAAGTAGAAAGTATACCCTGTGGTTTCCTTAGGGTATCCTATGAATATGCATTTTTCCGACTTGGTTTCGAGCTTCTCAGGTTGACGTTTCTTGACATAAGCATCGCATCCCCAAACTTTTAGAAACGACAGCTTAGGTTTCTTCCCAAACCATAATTCATACGGTGTCGTCTCAACGGATTAAGCCATAGTGACCTGAGATTAAGAAAAAAAGAAAAAAAATTGAAAAAAAATAAAAAAATCTGAAAAAAATATTTGAAAAAAAATCGTTACTAATGGCGCATTTCTATTTTCTATGTGGTGCGCCATTAGTATACCAGATACTAATGGCGCACCATGGGCTATTCTAATGGCGCACCAGCGGTGCGCCATTAGTATACCAGATACTAATGGCGCACCACAGGTGCGCCATTAGAAAAAAAATCTAATGCGTGGTGCTAGTGGCGCACCTGTAGTGCGCCATTAGTAGAGAAAACAGGTGCGCCACTAGCAGCCCTTTTTCTAGTAGTGCCACGATCTGATCGTAAGAACTTTATCTTTCGGTCAAGTTGATTCTCTACCTCATTCTGAAATTCCTTGAACTTTTCAAAGGTCTCAGACTTATGTTTCATCAAGTAGACATACCCATATCTACTCAAGTCATCAGTGAGAGTGAGAAGATAAAGATATCCTCTGCGAGCCTCAACGCTCATTGGACCGCACACATCAGTATGTATGATTTCCAATAAGTTGGTCGCTCGCTCCATTGTTCTGGAGAACGGAGTCTTAGTCATCTTGCCCATGAGGCATGGCTCGCATGTGTCAAACGATTCATAATCTAGAGACTCTAAAAGTCCATCAGCATGGAGCTTCTTCATGCGCTTGACACCAATATGACCAAGGCGGCAGTGCCACAAGTATGTGGGACTATCATTATCAACTTTACATCTTTTGGTATTCACACTATGAATATGTGTAACATTACGCTCGAGATTCATTAAGAATAAATCATTCACCAGCGGGGCAAGACCATAAAACATATCACTCATATAAATAGAACAACCATTATTCTCGGATTTAAATGAGTAGCCATCTCAAATTAAACGAGATCCCGATACAATGTTCATGCTCAAAGTTGGTACTAAATAACAATTATTGAAGTTCAAAACTAATCCCGTAGGTAAATGTAGAGGTAGCGTGCCGACGGCGATCACATCAACCTTGGAACCATTCCCGACGCGCATCGTCACCTTGTTCTTCGCCAGTCTCCGCTTATTCCGCAGCTCCTGCTTTGAGTTACAAATATGAGCAACCGCACCGATATCAAATACCTAGGAGCTACTACGAGCACTGGTAAGGTACACATCAATTATATGTATATCACATATACCTTTGGTTTTGCTGGCCTTCTTGTCCGCTAAGTACTTGGGGCAGTTCCGCTTCCAGTGACCACTTCCCTTGCAATAAAAGCACTCAGTCTCAGGCTTGGGTCCATTGCTTGACTTCTTCCTGGCAACTGGCTTACCAGGCGCGGCAACTTCCTTGCCGTCCTTCTTGAAGTCTTCTTACCCTTGCCCTTCTTGAACTTAGTGGTTTTATTCACCATCAACACTTGATGTTCCTTTTTGATCTCCACCTCCGCTGATTTCAGCATTGAATATACCTCAGGAATGGTATTTTCCATCCCCTGCATATTAAAGTTCATCACAAAGCTCTTGTAGCTTGGTGGGAGCGACTGGAGGATTCTGTCAATGACCGCGTCATCCAGGATTTTAACTCCCAGCTGAGTCAAGCGGTTGTGCAACCCAGACATCTTGAGTATGTGCTCACTAACAGAACTGTTTTCCTCCATCTTACAGCTAAAGAACTTGTCGGAGACTTCATATCTCTCGACCCGGGCATGAGCTTGGAAAACCATTTTCAGCTCCTCGAACATCTCATATGCTCTGTGTTGCTCAAAACGCTTTTGGAGCCCCGGTTCTAAGCTTTAAAGCATGCCGCACTGAACGAGGGAGTAATCATCGGCACGAGACTGCCAAGCGTTCATAACGTCTTAGTTCTCTGGGATTGGTGCTTCACCTAGCGGTGCTTCTAAGACATAGTCTTTCTTGGCAGCTATTAGGATGATCCTCAGGTTCCGGACCCAGTCCGTATAGTTGCTGCCATCGTCTTTCAGCTTGGTTTTCTCTAGGAACGCGTTGAAGTTCAGCTGGACATGAGCGTTGGCCATTTGATCTACAAGACATATTGTAAAGATTTTAGACTAAGTTCATGATAATTAAGTTCATCTAATCAAATTATTTAATGAACTCTCACTTAGACAGACATCCCTCTAGTCATCTAAGTGAAACATGATCCGGGTCAACTAGGCCGTGTCCGATCATCACGTGAGACGGACTAGCTAACATCGGTGAACATCTTCATGTTGATCGTATCTACTATATGACTCATGCTTGACCTTTCGGTCTTCCGTGTTCCAAGGCCATGTCTGTACATGCTAGGCTCGTCAAGTCAAAATAAGTGTATTACGTGTGTAAATCTGGCTTACACCTGTTGTATTCGAACGTTAGGATCTATCACACCCGATCATCACGTGGTGCTTCGAAACAACGAACCTTCGCAACGGTGCACAGTTAGGGGGAACACTTTTCTTGAAATTATTATGAGGGATCATCTTACTTACTACCGTCGTTCTAAGTAAACAAGATGAAAAACATGATAAACATCACATGCAATCATAATAGTGACATGATATGGCCAATATCATATAGCTCCTTTGATCTCCATCTTCGGGGCTCCATGATCATCTTCGTCACCGGCATGACACCATGATCTCCATCACCATGATCTCCATCATCGTGTCTCCATGAAGTTGCTCGCCAACTATTACTTATACTTCTATGGCTAACGCGTTTAGCGATAAAGTAAAGTAATTTACATGGCGTTTCTCAATGACACGCAGGTCATACAAAAAATAAAGACAACTCCTATGGCTCCTGCCGGTTGTCATACTCAACAACATGCAAGTCATGATTCCTATTACAAGAACATGATCTCATACATCACATATATATCATTCATCATTCATCACAACTTTGGCCATATCACATCACAAGACACTTGCTGCAAAAACAAGTTAGACGTCCTCTAATTGTTGTTCCAAGTTTTTACGTGGCTTCTATAGGTGATCTAGCAAGAACGTTTTCTTACCTACGTTAAAGCCACAACGTGATTTGCCAACTTCTATTTACCCTTCATAAGGACCCTTTTCATCGAATCCGCTCCAACTAAAGTGGGAGAGACAGACACCCGCTAGCCACCTTATCCAACTAGTGCATGTCAGTCGGTGGAACCTGTCTCATGTAAGCGTACGTGTAAGGTCGGTCCGGGCCGCTTCATCCCACAATACCGCTGAAGCAAAATAAGACTAGTAGTGGTAAGAAAGTTGACAACATCTATGCCCATAACAAATTGTGTTCTACTCGTGCAAAGAGAACTACGCATAGACCTAGCTCATGATGCCATTGTTGGGGAACGTTGCATAAAATAAAAAATTTCCTATGTTCACCAAGATCAATCTATGAGTTCATCCAGCAACAAGATAGAGAGGAGTGCATCTACATACCCTTGTAGATCGTGAGCGGAAGCGTTCAAGAGAACGGGGTTGAGGTAGTCGTACACGTCGTGATCCAATCACCGGAGATCCTAGCGCCGAACGGATGGCACCTCCGCGTTCAACATACGTACGGTCAGCGTGACGTCTCCTCCTTCTTGATCCAGCAAGGGGGAATGAGAGGTTGATGAAGATCCAGCAGCACGACGGTGTGGTGGTGGATGCAGCAGGGATCCGGCAGGGCTTCGCCAAGCGTCTGCGGGAGGGAGAGGTGTAGCAAGGGGGAAGGGAGGCGCCAAGATGCAGGGTCCGGCTGCCCTCCCTTCCCCCCTCTTTATATAGGGTCCCCAGGGGGGCGCCGGCCCTATGAGATGGGATCTCCTGGGGGGGCGGCGGCCAAGGGGGGAGCCTTGCCCCCCAAGGCAAGTGGAGGCGCCCCCTCCCCTAGGGTTCCCAACCCTAGGCGCAGGGGGACCAAGGAGGGTCACACCAGCCCACCAGGGGCTGGTCCCCTCCCCACTTCAGCCCACGGGGCCCTCCGGGATAGGTGGCCCCACACGGTGGACCCCCGGGACCCTTCCGGTGGTCCCGGTACAATACCGGTGACCCCCGAAATTCTCCCGATGGTTGAAACAGCACTTCCTATATATAATTCTTCACCTCCGGAGCATTCCAGAACTCCTCGTGACGTCCGGGATCTTATCCGGGACTCCGAACAACTTTCGGTTTGCTGCATACTAATATCTCTACAACCCTAGCGTCACTGAACCTTAAGTGTGTAGACCCTACGGGTTCAGGAGATATGCAGACATGACCGAGACGCCTCTCCGGTCAATAACCAACAGCGGGATCTGGATACCCATGTTGGCTCCCACATACTCCTCGATGATCTCATCGGATGAACCACGATGTCGAGGATTCAATTAACACCTTATTCAATTCCCTTTGTCAATCGGTACGGTACTTGCCCGAGACTCGATCGTCGGTATCCCAATACCTCGTTTAGTCTCGTTACCGGCAAGTCACTTTACTCGTACCGTAATGCATGATCCCGTGACCAGACACTTGGTCACATTGAGCTCATTATGATGATGCATTACCGAGTGGGCCTAGAGATACCTCTCCGTCACACGGAGTGACAAATCCCAGTCTCGATTTGTGCCAACCCAAGAGACACTTTCGGAGATACCCGTAGTGTACCTTTATAGTCACCCAGTTACGTTGTGACGTTTGGCTCACCCAAAGCACTCCTACGGTATCCGGGAGTTGCACAATCTCATGGTCTAACGAAATGATACTCGACAATTGGAAAAGCTCTACCTAAACGAACTACACGATCTTTGAGATATGCTTAGGATTGGATCTTGTCCATCACATCATTCTCCTAATGATGTGATCCCGTTATCAGTGACATCCAGTGCCCATAGTCAGGAAACCATGACTATTTGTTGATCAACGAGCTACTCAACTAGAGGCTTACTAGGGACTTGTTGTGGTCTATGTATTCAGACGTGTGTTACGATTTCCGGATAACACAGTTATAGCATGAATAATAGACAATTATTATGAACACAGAAATATAATAATAACCATTTATTATTGCCTCTAGGGCATATTTCCAACAGAGTGGCCTCAACGCGGTGCTTCGGTGCCGCCATCTTGGTGGCGATGTCGATGTGCTTGGCGCGGAACTCCTACAGCTCGTCCTGGCTGGCATCGGTGCGAGAAGGAGTCGCTAGGGCGGCCGCCTCCAGCAGATCCTGGTTGGATCCGCCAGCGCCTTGGCCGTCGCCAATGACCATCGCATCCGCAATGATGCCAGCATCGGGCGTGCCGACAGGAGCGTCACTGGCGGCAGGAGGGAGCGGATCATCGACGACCTCCACGTTGCTGGGGAAGTCATCGGTGGTGATTTTGTCGGCGATGGAGAGCTTGCTGAAGAGGTCATCAAGGCCGTTCGCCGGGGAGATGACCTCCGCAGTAGGCGATGCGTTGAGGCTAGCGCAGGAGGATGCATCGGGCTGGCCAATCTCACCAGCCGCGACATGCTCGCCGGAAAGGAACAAGGTTCCCGTCCAGAACGTGTCTCCGGCCGACGTCACGGATGGCCCCACGGTTGGCGCTAGCTGTCGTGGTAATGTCACGTCAGATTCCAGGGGGTGGCTTATCATGGATGTGGCCAGAAGTACGTCATCGCGTCCTGGAAGCGGGAGTGAGCACAAGCTCAGACGGGCACGAGATCTACCCCGGTTCAGGGCTCTCCTAAGAGATGAAACCCCTATTCCTGCTTTGCGGGGTCTCCTCATGATAACTATATCACAAGGTATACAATGGTGCTCCTAGAGCTGTTTGGATAGAGGAGGGAGAAGGGCAAGGCTAGCTCTCTTCTCTCCCTAGCAGTGGAGTGTGTGGAATGGAGTGGGAACTGAGGTTGGAACCCTTTGCATGGGTGAGACCTGGGGGATTTTATAGGCCAACCCCCAGGGGTATAATGGTAATCAGGCCGGGTGGTAGGTCCCCGCTGTCAGCGTCTATGGAGGTCGGGTTCTCTGCCGGCTGCTGGGCCCGCTTCTGGTCGGCCCTGCTGGCTATCGAGGAACCTACCGACGGGTGGGGCCTGCCGCTTGCGGGCCCCATCTACAGCTCTTCACTGTTGCACCGCCCATGCTGACGGAGGCCGTGTCGGACGCGCCATGGCTACAGTGCGGCGGCGGGCGGGTCGGCGGCCGCCTGGCGGCGCTTACTGTAGCCATGCGGCCGAGATTCGGGGAGGCATGGTACACTGTAGCCATGCCCCAGCTCGTAGCTTGGTCGGGCTCAGACTCCGAGGGAAGGGGCGGGCCGCCTGCTAGGACTGTCCCGTACCCACACCATCTTCTGGGAACGCGTCTTCTTCTGGGAGCACGCCGTCTTCTGGAGGTCGGCTGGGTGGCACGAGCCGACTCTGGAAGCCGGTCGTCAGACATGTCGGCCTGAGGGGCTTGGCTTGCCCCGATGTCTTGAAATGTTGTTAAGTGTAGATAAGGGGGGTCTATCCCCCCGACACATATGATTCTCAATATAAATGAACCGGACTGAATTCATTTTAGAAACAAACAACAAAATAATTAAGTAACACTTCAAATTTGTTCGACTTAAGAAACGAACATCAATGTATGACATATATCTTAAACATACTAACCAACAGTTCATCGGCTAGTATATTCATGACTTATACCTTATTTCTAAACATGTTCAACGACAACAATCATTTACAAAGCGTTGTGGTTGTTGTCGGTGGTGGAGCCAAGATTGCCTGACGTCCCAGGCGAGAAACTAAGGGCCAGAAAATAACCCCCCCCCCCCCCCAATATCCACTTTCAAGGCATATAAAAGTCAAGTTATGCGGCAAAACTAATAAAAACTCAAACACAATGTTCAATGGCAGTATTTGTTCATGGATGGTTTAACTAATAAAGACATATTAGAAGACAATACTAGCATATAAATGATACAAACGATGGTGCCCAATCAAAGGATGGATTGATATAGCCTCCTATAACTGCATGTTCAATAAAGTAAGACATATGACGCCTCTCCAAGGGCGACTAGGGTTCCTGCCGCCCTGCGGCGCGGCGCCGATCCATGGCCTTAGGTCCATGGGTCGTGGTGGATCCCGGCCCTTGCCGACGGGAGGATTCCGTTTCTAGATATTTCTTTGAGTTTTTTGGGGGGTTTATGTCCTGCTCAGGAAGGCGAGACGGCGGCGGTAAAAAGAAGAACTTAGCAGGTTTAATAACAAACGCAAAATGTGAATTACTAAATCGGTTTCCACATTTATGTTCTCTGCAGAACAACAAAACTAAGGAAAACAATATGAAAAGGGAAAAGCATTAAGAATTAAAGACCATGTTTGTATCAAGCATCAAACAGTGGGAACTAGCAAGAGAAATTCCCCGCAAAAAAACTAGCAAAAGAAATTGGGATTTGAAAACAGTAGCAACTAGCAAGAGAAATCTCTTCATCAGCTAGCCTAAGACGGGTCATCTTCCTTTTCTCGACAAAAGGACTCCCGTTCGCGACGGACTAGCAGCACATGCCCTTGTTCTCTTTAACTTTTTTGACATTGGCCTGGCCAATGGCCCAGCAAGAGGGGTAGGAAGTGGGCTGTGCCCCAGGCCAGTTTTTTCTCTCTAGATATATAGGTTGGGAAGTTTGAGACCTCCTCTTCGGCGCCATAGGCGCCGGTTCCCTTAGCGGGCGCTCACAGCAGTGTCGCGTCGGCCGGCACAGCTAGGAGCCTCGGGCTCGCTCTATCCCATCGCGACGCTGTTGCGTTCGTTCGTTCTTTCTTTTTTTGTTTGTCGCTTCATTCACAAACCTGAAAGCACATGGATAAAAAATATGAATTCAAAAACAGTTCATTAATTTGAAATTTTCATCAATTCTAAACAAAAAATTCATCTCTTTTGAAACACATTTCACAAGAAATTGAATTTTTTTATCGATTTTGAAAAAAGTTCATCGAATTTGAAAAAGGTTCATTGAATTTGAAAAAAAAAGTTCATTAAACTTGAAAAACATTCACCAAATTTGGAAAAAAGTTCACCAAATTTGAAAAAAGTTCATAAAAATGAAAAAAAGTTCATCAAAATTTGAAGAAAAGTTCATCAAAAATGTAAAAAAGTTTCATCAAAATTTGGAAAAAGTTCACTGATTTCAAAAAAAAATCAAATTTGAAAAACATGAAGAAAAAAAGTTTCACAAATTTTATATAGAAAAGGAAAAGGCAACAAGAAAAAGGAAAGAAAGAAGAAGAGAGGAAGAAAAACATGCACGAGATCACAACAAGTCAAGTGGTTTGTTGGTCGACGAGTCGTACCCTTAAATTTGTCATGCTGGGATCGAATCCCAGCACTCCTGCACTTTTTGCAGTTTAGAAAACCAGAGAAAGGGTCAAAATGGGCCGGCCCTAACGTGACGAGGGGTGTGTGCGCCCGTTAGTAGAAATAACTGTATCGGGTGTAGAAGGCGCCGAATAGGATTTAGCGGGAAGTTTCTCACGCCCCAGGCCATTGCCTGGGCTGCCTGGGGCCTAGATCCGCCCATGGTTGTTGTACCTTATGGTGATTATCACTAGTGTGTGGACCCTTAATTTTCTCTTTCCCGTTATGAACTCCCGTCAGCCGGACTCATGTAAGGATATGCGGCCGTCTGATTCCGTCTTGTACTAAACGGTAGTAACACGCCCTGTTGGTCCATGACATACTCCAGATTTGCTGACGACGGGGATGTCCACTCCGGAAAACATCTTTAGAGGTAATTTCTGAACTTCCCCGTCATTAAGAGGAAATTGAGAGCACGCTATGTTACACATCTCACCATATTTTGTTATGAACAAAAAAAGATGAAAGAATACAAAACATCTGACCATGACGTTTTCGACGACGTTGGGTTTAGTTAAACGGTGCACAAACGGCTTCCCCAAGACGGCCACATTGAGGGAGTACGAAGCAGCACATTTTGTTTCCATAAGAAAATATATTTTCCGAACAGATGGTGTATATATACTTTTGCTAAACTGCTGGCCGGTCGGTCGCGGTATCTCTGCACCAACCATCCATGCGTAAAGGCACGGCCTTCTTCTCCGTCGCGTGCTTGTGCTTAGCCTTGACTCTGACGTACCGGCGTACCAGTCGGACCACCCTCCTTCCCACCACATGTCCAGGCAGCTGTTTCCTTGCACCAGCAGCTGATTCTGCGACTCCATGGACACCAGCCGTGGCGACGCCGATCTCTCCTTGGCTTCCGGTGGCAGCGCCGTGGTCCCTGTCGTCGTCCCCGTTGATCGTCTCATCCATGAGCTCCTGTAGCGAGAAATTAAGCGAGTTATCCTGACCTTCCTCCTGCGGCTCCTGGAGGTAACACGCCGTCCCTCCATCATCTCCCTCTAGCTGCAGCGATGTCTTGTGCTCAGACGGTGGCTTCAGCTGATGAGCATCTCGGTCGCAATCAGCAGCAACCAACCTTGCAGCAGCCGGTCTTCTTATTGTCCTCCTTGACATGCTAGCGTCGAATCTCCGAGGCCGGTTTTCGTCGCGTGACGCGGTTGCCATTGTTGGTCCAGTGAACCTATTTGGAAGAAGCAGAAGAAGATCACATGGATTTTGTATGGTGTACTCGGACTTGGGAGGGAAAGTTGTTCATATATATACAGCCAGCAGGCCAGGGAGATCAGGACCTAGGTGGCTAGGTGCTTGATGCGTCTACGTGCACGCGTCTGCCAGGAGCTATCTGATCAATGTTAAGTAGGACAAAAGGCAGCCTATGCATGGTACACAAAAAGAGTATTGAACCAAGAACAAGGTTGTGGGTAGTACGGGCAGGTTTATATCTCCATGGCAGGTACAGGGATGTACTACTAGGGATAACTTAGGGATAAAGCCCAAGTAATGCATGGAGGGTACTGATCCATATGCCATAGACGAACTCTTCTAATCCAATCCAAGAACCAGGACGATGTGACTGAACGTGAGTGATTCCTAGAAAAAAGTTAGACCTCTTGAAGAAGTTGGACCTTCATGATCTTCCTCACACAACGCCAATTGATCAAACCAGAGGCTTTGGCAGAGTCAAGCTTCAAGACCGTGGTGGGAGCAATTCTCTTGTGGCAGTATTGCACCAGCTCCGTAAACAAAACATTCAGAAGCAGCCGGCAATGAAGCCGAATTGATCAACGTCGACGACGAGCATGCTGATTTGCTGCTGCAGCCTGGAGGTGAGCCCATGGCAGAGGATGTTTACATCACAGTTTAATTGGGAGATTTGATGGAATACAACAGGGGTGGGGATTACATCTCGCTTGGGGAGAAGGACCACAAACGTCCTGTTCTTTTTGTTCCATTTTTTTTTCATTTGCCTTGCCTTATGACATACTTTTTCTCTATTGATCAATAAAAAGCGCGGCCGCCTGCCTTTTCGTCAAACAAAAGTTTATCTTAATATATCAAACAAAAGTTTGCCTTGATATAAAACATTGCATAAAACAAAATGATCAAATAAGCACCCTCCCCTCTTTCTTGATCAATGAAAAGCAAGGGCATGTGTATTTGGACAGTTTTTGCTCCCACAGTTCAAGTTTGTGCATGAAGACATTCAATTTCATGAGTTGATGGACTATAACCAAATGCATCATGAAAGTTTGTGTACCGACAGTGCTATTACCTCAGTATATCATACTACACAATGTAAAACAAATGATCAAAAGCAACGCCCCCCCCCCCCCCCCCCCAACACACACACACCAAAAAAATCTATGTTACTGAAAACAAAGCCAAAACTTGCTCACGACGCTCAGGCGACGCCAAAGTAGCTGAGCCAAAAGTTTAAACCCCACAAGAAGCCTCAATAGGCTGGGGAAATCCAACGACACAGTGCGAAAAGGAAGCGAAAGCAACAGGCTTACATGCTAGGTATTAGCATCAACATTTTTCTAGCTGGAATGAGCCCTCAGGATCATCTAAGATTCTTTTGGATCTTAATTATAAGCTACTATATTTGGAAAAACAAGATTTTTATTCATAAACAAGCAACTGAACAGTTTGTAGTTGAGTTGCTCAAAATATCAGGTTCAAATGCCTGATTTTTAGGAGCATTCACCTCGCACAAGAAAACTTTCAGTTTTGCCGCCAAGGTTTGGAAGAGGCAACACCGTTAAATTGCCCAATTTGTTGTTAATCTATTTGATTTCTTGGAAGAACATCGTAACCTGTCAGCAGATGAGGATCTTCTTCACGTATCGCGTTGATGCCTTCCAGTGCCTCGCCGCTTCCACTAAACGACAAGGTGTCCATTCGAAGCAACATGGCAATGCAAGGCGGTGAATGCTCTTGCCTTATAGCAGTGTCGTAGCAATGTGATTCGTGCCCTCAACGTCGACGACGAGTTGGTCTTCGAGCATGAGGCCAAGATAGCGGCTCTCCTAGGCTTCTACTCTTGAGTTCCTGGTCCGACCCAGGGAGCCAGTCTGGCACTTCAATCTCGACGCTCTATACTACCAGGGCTGCTCGTGTTGACATGCTAGTTTTAGTGGCCCATTTTGATCGTGCGGAGATAAAGGCTGTGGTGAACCTGTTGGATCACTCTAGCGCTCCTAACCCCGACGGGCTTGGCCCAATCTTTTATATGGCGGCCTAGAGTACGGTAGCTGGCGGCACGGGAAAATCTTATGCCACGCTCATTGCGGCACATCGTCGGGGCTTTCATAGCGATCTAACCCGAGGGCGGGAGATGGGCCGACCCACTTTTTGCATTTTATTTTTCATTTTATTCGTTCTTTATTATTTATCTTTCATTTTTGTTTATTAATTTTTCTGTTTCTTTTAGTATTATTTTTTATTTATTTTTCGAGTGCATTTGTTTAAAAAAATCATGTTTATCAAAATAACTGTTTGGAATTTTCAAAATAATGGTGTTTTTCATAAATTGTTCAAAACTTCAGAAACTGTTCCTCTTTTTCCAAATTTGTTCATTCAATATATATTCACATTTTTGAAGTTTTAAGGAATTTTCAAAAGATTATTCAGAATTTCAGAAAATGTTCTAGTTTTAAATTTTTGTCCCTTAAAATAAAAAATTGTTCACATTTTTGAAATATGATTGGAATTTTTCTAAATTTGTTTAGAAGTACAAAAAATATTCTTGATTAATTTTGCCATAAACTCATAGTTGTGGCATTTTCGTAAAATGATTGGGATTTTTCAAATGAAATCGTGTTTTGCGAAATTGTCCAATTTTTTAAAAAATGTGCTGGTGTCAAAATGTTTTGAAAATTGGGGAATTTTATAAAATATGCTTCAAATATTAAAATAAAAACGCTACATGAAAAAATCACTATGAGGGACCAAACCCACGATACAGTGTGCTATGCTGCTAATAGGCCGGCCCACTCCATCTTGCATCTATCTGTCGCGTTGCTAATTGTCGCCATGAGCGGTATATAGGAGGTCACCCTGAAACACCTCTTTGATGAGGTGCACACCAGCATTTCTAACCTTGACGTGATCAACAGAGTCTTCATCATCCTCCTCCCCAAGTATGATAGTATTCTCTCCCAGGGTGCTTTCCGTCTGATTTTTCTGAAGATGGACGTAGAGTTTCTCTGCAAAGGGCTCAGCTCCAATCTGTAGAAGCATATAAGCCACATCATTGACACCAATCAGTCCGAGTGCATTGTGGAGTAGAACATTTCAAAACATTTCGTGCACACCTCCGAGATTATGCAGTACTGACATAATTATTGGGCCTCCATACCGTATCCTCAAGATGGTGCAAATGCAGTTAAACAAATTAGTATTCATTGTTTAGTGAGTGCACACTAAATTTTTTGTTGTTGTGGTCAAGTGTACCGTATATCCATGTTTTGTTACTGATGTTATTATTTCATTAATCTTATAAATAAACCAACAAGACAACTTGTGAAGGAATAACTAAAAATTAACGCGTTTAGGTGGCCGCCGGGACCCTAAGCGGCGGGATGCGGTCGTGACGAAAATAGAAGAGAATGAGTATGTTGAGCAGACCTGAGATGATGCATCTGGAGGGCTAAGTTTTCTTCTCTCGTAAACATCCTCAAGAAACATCTATTGCTGCCCGCTGAGTGGCAGTGTGAGTGCTATTGCTGGGTTAATCACAACAGTATATATCGCTAACTTTACTTGGATTTCATGAATAAACATTATACATGCATCACATTATTCAATAAAAGAACTCTCAGGGGAAATCATTTCGCTCAGAAAAAACATTAAGGAAAATCCAAGCCACAAGGTGAATAAAAATAAATTAAATATTTATACTAAATTTTTATATTTATTTGCAAGCATTTAGTAAATGTTAATAACAGTGTTCTCTATGCCTCCTGTGTAATGTATCTAGTTTCAAAAAATCGAATACACTGTGCTAAATATGAACCGTACATGTAATGAGAGTTACATATATAACTTTGTCTCTTTTTGTTGTCTTAAAATACATATTTGAACCAAATCCCCAAAATGTGAGAAAAATAATAAAACATAAAATTGTATGCTTTAATGGATAATTTGTGATACTTCATGAACACATTTTATATGTCTCTATATATCCTAAAATATCTTGGTAGAGCTCTTTAAAGAGTATGGTCTCAGAAATATCCTCACAGAGTTCTAGAATACGTCTATGTAAATATTAAATGTAGACTACATAAAATGTTTACAAGATGCTTGTCAGCCGAATCACCAGCATGATGTTTTACACATTTTTGTGGTCAAATGTGTCTCGCATGTTAGGGAGGGTTCAACAATCCATAATAAATGTATATGCACTATATTTTGAATTGAAATTGAATCACTCACATTTGTGGCTCATGCCCACTATATTAGGTCGAGCTGCGTCTCCACCACTTGCAACGATAACATTGTCATCGACCAGACCCTCTGTGTCCCTCGGGGTGGCACCAGGCTCTTGAAGGATCGATCAGTACTTGCTGCCCGACATGCTACTGCCGGCGCCCTTCACCAACGCCCTCTTCCAGTACATTAGCATTCCCCAGCAGGCAACCGGTAACTTGCCGCAGCTAGAGCCGGTTGCCCTCAACGTAGGTGACTAACGTGGAGCAGCAAGAATACTGCCAAGAACGCCGCCGGCTCGTGATTGTCTGACTTGTTTGTCACAGACAAGTGGCTCATGGCGTATATTGCTGTTGATCAAAGCTTATAAAGTTTGTTTTTTGAAGAAATTAATTGTCATTCTACTATAAAACAGAGGGGGTTACCAAAAATGAGAGCTCTGCTGACCAATATATAAGAAAGAAAGCCATGTAGGAGGCCATAAGGAACAAAGCAAGAGGTGTAACAATGCCGTGTCTGACATGTATGTTCTTGAACATACTAGCCAAACCAAGCAACAACATTTTTTCCAAAAATAGGCGGCACCATGAGAAGAATATGTTACTTACGAATCAGAGGAGACAGTCATCACGGAATGATCATTTGCAGTGTATGGAGACTCCCGGAAGCTTGAAGATACTCCACTGCAGAAACAGAGTAAAATTTCGGTGCCTTACTCTCCAAGACACAGTATAGATGCATGCAGTCTGTAGCGACATCCAAGATGCTTGAGTTGTAGGCGCCAGCAAAAGCGAGCTAGAGAGCAGTTGCACCGGAGACTAACCGAAGCAAGTTCATGTCAGTATGGCGATAGGAGCTTCTGCACTACTAGGATGTATGCATTGGACTGAATCCGAAGTAATGTTTCCGGATTACTAATAGGTTAATAGAAACTGTTGTTGATTTGGCAAGTTTATATTTCAACTTTGTACACACATATTTGGCAACCAATTTTTGGCAATACTCCATTGGACTGAATCCGAAGTAGTGTCTCCGTGAATTACTAGTAGGAAGGATGAGGATGTACTACTGCAATGCAAGCAATTTTGCACCATTCAAAGTCTGATTCAACTCTGAACACACATACTACAGTATTTCACAGGAAAGTCTATCATAAAAGACACATGGCAGCAACAGAGCATCCGTCAGACTAACAAATGTTCAATCTGTTTGTTTGGTTTTTCATCAGCCATCATCACTGTGCTAGTGATTACCAAGAAAGCAGGACCTATTCCAATGTAGTGTCTGCCATGGATGTTCTTGCACATTTAACCAAACTAAGCAGAAACATTTTCCAAAAAAAGGCGGCATCATCAGAGAATATGCCAGTAATGACACTCTCCATTCTTCTTCCGTGACTGCAGTGGAAACTCTCCCAGAAGCTGAAAGATAATCCACTACAGAAACAGGGTAAATACTACAATGGATGCAAGAGACTGCAGTGTCATCCAAGATGCTTGAGCTGGAGACACCAGCAAGAGCAAGCTAGAGAGCAACTGCACTTGAGAGTTGAGACAAACTGAAGCAAGTTTGTGTCAGCCAGGCACTGGAGCTTCCTTCTGCTGCTGCAGGAATGATGTCTAGAGAACACGTCTTCATAGATTATTAGCATGAACGATGTACTACTGCAAGCAAGCTGGAAATCCCAACAGAGTGGCAACAGAGCCTTGGTTGCTTAGAAGGTTGGAAATCCCAGTTGCTTAATTGTTGTTGGAAGTGCTACTCATGATGGCTTTGGAAGAAAGCACTACTACAAGTGGCATGATAAAACTTGATTCTTCCAATTACTCATTATGGAAGCCCATGATGGAAGACATCCTTTATTGCAAGGATTTGTATGAGCCAATTGTGAAAGACAAGCTACCCACCGGTGTCACGGAAGAAGAATGGAGAGTGTTGCACAGAAAGGCAGTAGGTATGATTCGGTTGTACATCAATCACAATATTTTCCACCAGGTTGCAAATGACACAAATGCATATGAGATGTGGCAGAAGTTAGAGTCTATGCATGAGAGGAAGACATCAATGAGAAGGCCTCGGTGATCAAAAGACTTGCAAAGCTTGAGTACCGAGAAGGCACAAGTGTGATTGAGCACTTGAATGTCTTCCAATGCCATATAAATCAACTTTCAGCCATGAAAATCAACTTTGAAGATGAGGTGCAAGCATTGTTGCTGCTGAGTTCCTTGCCTGATAGTTGGAACACCCTTGTTGTGTCACTTAGCAATTCAGCTCCGGGTGGGAAGCTGACTTTGGAGATGGTGAAGAATAGTATGCTGAATGAACAAGCCAGAAAGAAGGAAAAGGGTGATGCCTCTTCTTCTGAGCCGTATGTGGCTAAAACTCATGGGAAGAATGAGAACCGTGGATGCAGCAATACAAGATTTCAGCAAGGCAAAAGAAAATCCAGGGGGAGATCAAAGTCAAAATAGAGAAAAGATATTACTTGCTTTCATTGTTGCAATCCGGGACACATAAAGAGCGAGTGCAGGAAGTACAAAAGAGAGCTTGTAGAGGAGAAACTCACAAGAAAACCGAGCAAAAGGCTGAGAGCAGTTCAGCCATGACTGCAACAGATGAGGACTATCTAGTCATTGAAGATGAAGATTGCTATAGTGTTGTTCATGATGATGCCATGAGTTGGATTGTGGATTCAGGTGCATCCTTCCACATCAAATCACACAAGGAGTATTTCACATATTACACTAGTGGTGTTACTGGTCAAGTGAGGATGGGAAATAGTGGTTCGTCAGCAATTGTTGGCAAGGGCTCTATATGCATTAAAACAAACACAGATTGCAGATTGGTGTTCGATGATGTGAGACATGTTCCCGATATAAGGCTGAATTTGTTGTCAGTGGGCAAGCTTGATGACATCAAACATTCTAGTTATATTGGTGAAGGAAAGTGGAAGCTCACCGAAGGCTCTTTGATTGTGGCTCGAGGAAGTAAGCAATGTAATCTCTATGTGATTAAAACCATGTTGTGCAATGAGATGTTGAACATTGCTGAAAAAGAAACTTCACTTGAATTGTGGCACAAGAGGCTTGGACATATGAGTGAGAAGGGCATGCACGCTCTTGCTCGCATGGAGTGCCTCCCTGGATTGAAAGGGATATCCTTGAAACCCTATGCACATCGTTTTGCTGGCAAACAACATAGGGTTGCATTTCGTACACTCCCTCCACATCGTGCAGAAAATGTTCTTGATATTGTGCACACTGATGTTTGCTCCATGACTGAAAAATCTCATGGTGGAGCATTATACTTTGTGACTTTTATTGATGACCATTCCAGAAAGGTTTTTGTGTATGTGCTGAAACACAAATACCAGACGCTTGAAGCCTTCAAGGAGTTTCATGCCAAAGTTGAAAAAGAAACTGACAGGAAATTGAAGTGCGTGAGATTAGACAATGGTGGTGAATACCGAGGTCCTTTTGAAAGGTATTGCAGAAATTTTGGCATCAGGCTTGAGAAGAGTCCACCAAAGATACCTCAGATCAATGGTCTTGGAGAGAGAATGAACAGGACACTCACAGAGAGGATGACATCTATGCTCTCTCATCCTCACTTACCTAATTTATTTTGGGCTGAAGCATTGATGAATTCTATGTATGTGGTTAACCTATCTCCCTCAGTTCCCCTTGCAGGTGATATTCCTCAGAGAGTTTGGTCAGGGAAGGAGGTATCATACAAGCACTTGAAGGTTTTTGGTTGCATGGCATTTGTACATGTTCCAACGGATGAGAGATCCAAGCTTGATAGCAAGACAAAGTAGTGCATCTACCTTAGCCAGCCAAGTGAAGAGTTTGGCTCCATGTTGTGGGATCTAGCCAATATGAAGATTGTGCGAAGCCAGGATGTGGTGTTCATTGAAGATGAAACAATAAAATATATTGGGAAACCAAAGAAGCCAATGAACAACACACCTCAGGTTGACTTGGACCTAGTCCGTCATCCTCTCATGAATGACAATCATGGGGGAGATGCTGACGCTGATGACAGTGGAGATGCAACTGATCAATGCAGTACAAGTCAAAGTGATGAGCAGCCATCAAGTGATGATGATGATGAAGTTGGTAATGATAATGCCAACAAAAATCCACCTGATTCACCACTAGTACAACAGTAAAGAAGAAGTGAAAGAGGTCAAATTCCTTCTTCTAAGTATCCACCACATCAATATGTGTTGATGACAGATGCAGGTGAGACCTGATGCTATGAGGAGGCAATGTCCGATGAGAACAAGGAAGAGTGGTCAGAAGCCATGCAGGATGAGATGAATTCCCTGTATGAGAATGATACTTTTGAGTTGGTGAATCTGCCAAAGGGCAAGAAAGCACTCAAAAACAAGTGGGTGTACAGAGTGAAGACTGAAGAAAACACCTCACATCCAAGGTACAAGGCCAGATTGGTTGTGAAAGGTTTTAGTCAGAAAAAGGGTATCGATTATGGTGAGATATTCTCTCCGGTGGTCAAGATGTCTTCATCCGAGTTGTGCTTGGCATGGCTGCTACCATGGACTTGGAAATTGAACAACTTGATGTGAAGACTGCATTCTTGCATGGTGACATAGAGGAGGAGATATACAAGGAGCAACCAGAGGGATTCATGGTTGCAGGCAAGGAGCACTTAGTTTGCAAATTGAAGAAGAGCTTGTATGGCCTGAAACAAGCTCCTCGGCAGTGGTATAAGAAGTTTGAGTCTTTTATGAATGGGCTTGGTTACCATAAAGCACAGCCTGATCATTATGTCTTTGTGAAGAGGTACGCCGAGGGTGACTTCATTATTCTCCTATTGTATGTTGATGATATGCTGATTGTTGGAAATGGCACAAAGAGGATTGTTCTCCTTAAAAAGGCATTGAGTAAAGCATTTACCATGAAGGATTTAGGACCAGCTAAGCAAACACTTGGCATGAAGATCTCCCGTGATAGATCAAAGAAGCTGCTTTGGCTCTCACGGGAAAGATACATTGAGAAGGTACTTGAAAGGTTCAATATGAAAGATGCAAAATCTGTTATCTCTCCTCTTGCAGGCCATCACAAACTGAATTCTAAACAATGTCCTACAAGCAAGAAGGAGAAAGAAGAAATGAGAAAAGTACCTTACCAATCTGTTGTGGGCAGTTTTATGTATGACATGGTATGCATTAGGCCTGACATTGCCTATGCAGTTGGAGTTGTTAGCCGGTTCATGACAAATCCAGATAAAGCTCACTAGGAAGCAGTGAAGTGGATTCTCATGTATCTCAATGATACTTCTACATCTAGTTTACGCTTTGGAAGCGGTGATCCTGTATTACAGGGCTATACAGATACAAATTATGCAGGTGACATGGATCGTAGGAAGTCCACATCTGGATACCTGATGACTTATGCAGGGAGAGAAGTGTCATGGCAATCAAGATTGCAGAAACATGTTTCTACATCAACTACTGTAGCTGATTACATTGCAGCAGTTGATGCTGGCAAGGAAGTTTTGTGGATGAAGACCTTCTTGCAAGAGCTTGGCATGAAGCAAGAGAAGTATGTTTTGCTTTGTGACAGCCAGAGTGCTATTCATCTTGCCAAGAATTCAAGCTATCACTCTTGAACAAGCACATTGATGTGAGGTACAATTCCAAGTTGCTGAAACTTGAGAAGATCCATACTGATGACAATGGTTCAGATATGATGACCAAGATAGTGCCAAATGAGAAGCTACAAGCATGTTGCAAAGTAGCAGGCATGGCGGTGCCCCCGTCATGAGTCGGAGGGGGAGATTTGTTGGTATATCCTCCTCATGTGGGATGTAAGGAGATGACCGTTTGAGGCCTTTTTAGGCAGCCCATAGAGGTGCAGAAGCCCACTACCCATTAGGGTTATGACCTAGGGTCATTTTGAACTTTGCACATGAGAGGATGGGGATGCTTTACCCTTCATCCAGTAGCCACCACCAGGTGTGACAAAAATCAGTTCATCCTTCAAGGGAGAAGAAGAGAGAAAACCAAGAGAGCAAGGGAAGAAGAGGAAGATTGAAGGAAGAAACAAAGGGAGCTCCTCCCCAAGGTTGTGATTGTCCATATCCACTACCTTGTCTCCGTCAAGATTTAGTTCCACCATCTTTGATGAGATTGTTCCAATCCCTAGTTCTTGAGCCCAAATCTTGTTGTGTTCATCCAAGATTCAGAAATCTTGATGTATGAGATCCTCTAGTGCTGTCTAGAGAAGAACTTGTTATATCCCACATTTGATAATAGTGGAAGAGGATTTGGGTGGCTTCAGCCCATGGTTTTCCCCCTCAAGTTGGGGGGTTTTCCACGTAAAATCTGGTGTCTCTCTGTTGATGCTTGTTGCTGTCCAGGAAAACTTACTCCTACCACAAGACACTAGGCTAAGGAGTGTCTTGCCTGCTGAGTAATATTTTCTGCCTCCATATATGCTGCTACATATGTTTCCTTCCGTGCTAAGCAACGATCCTTTAGTTAGTACATGATGTGATGCTGAGATTATTTGTTTCCGCTGCAGTTTTCAGTTAACCACAAGTGCGTTTGTGTGCTTATTCTCAACAGTTTTTGCTCCCACCGTTCAAGTTTGTGCATGAATTTTAGGAGGATTCACCTCGCACAAGAAAACTTTCAGGTTTTCCGCCAAGGTTTGGAGGAGGCAACATCGTTAAATTCCCCAATTTGTTGTTAATCTATTTGACTTCTTGGAAGAAAATCCTAACCTATAAGCAGATGAGGATCTTCTTCACGTATCGCGTGGATGCCTGCAGTGCCTCGCCACTTCCATTAAACGACAAGGTGTCTATTGGAAGCAACATGGCAAATGCAAGGCGGTCAATGCTCTTGCCCTATAGCTCCTAGCAATGTGATTCGCGCCCTCAACATCGACGACGAGGTGGTCTTCAAGCATGAGGCCAAGATGGCAGCTCTCCTAGGCTTCTACTTTTGGGTTCGTGGGCCGACCCAAGGAGCCCATCTGGCACTTTGACCTCGACGCTCTGTACTACCAAGGCTACTCGTGTTGACATGCTAGGTTTGGTGGCCCATTTTGATCGTGCGGAGATAAAGGATGTGGTGAACCTGCTGGATCAGTCTGGCGCTCCTAACCCAGATGGGCATGGCCCAATTATTTATAAGGTGGCCTAGAGTATGGTGGCTGGCGGCCCGCAACAGGAAAATCTTATGCCATGCTCATTGCGGCACATAGTCAGGGCTTCGATAGCGATCTAACCCGAGGGTGAGAGATGGGCTGGCCCACTTTTTATATTTTAGTTTCTTTCTTTTTATTCGTTCTTTTTTTTTATCTTTCATTTTTTGTTTATTAATTTTTCTGTTTCTTTTAGAGTCATTTTTAATTATTTTTTCAGTTCATTTATTTAAAAAAAATCATGTTTATCAAAATAAATGTTGAAAATTTCAAAATATTATTGTTTTTATAAATTGTTCAAAACATTAGAAACTAATACTAATAAGCTAGCATGAACGCGCCAAGGCGGCCTCTGGGACCCTAGCCGACGGATTACGGTCGTGATGAAAATAAAAGAGAATGAGTAGCTTGAGTAGGTCAGGACGATGCATCTGGTGGGCTAAATTCCCTTATCCCGAAAACATTCTCAAGAAAAATATACTGCTGCCAGTTTGGTGGCAGTGCGAACGCTACTGCTGGACTTATCATAGCGGTATATATCGCCAACTACCCTTGAATTTCGTGAATGAACATTGCAATTCATCACATGGTACCATAAAAGAGATCTCAGTGAAATCCTTTCGCTCAGGAAAAACATTAAGCAAAATTCTAGCCACAAGGTGAGTAAAAATAAACTAAATATTTATACTAAATTTCTATACTTATTTGCAAACATTTAGTAAATGTTAATAACAGTGTTCTGTATGCCTACTCTGTAATGTCTCTAGTTTCAAAAAATCGCATGCATTGTGCTAAATGTGAACCATATATGTAATGAGACTTACATCACATTGTCTCTTTTTGTTGCCTTAAAATACATATTTCAACCAAATCCCCATAAATGTGAGAAAAAATAATAAAACATAGAATTGCATGCTTTAATGGATAATTTGTGATACTTAATGAACACACTATATATTTGTCTGTATATCGTAAAATATCTTGGTAGAGCTCTTTAAAGAGTATGGTATCAGAAATATCCTGACAAAGTTCTAGTTCATGATTATGTGTATGTAAATATTAAATGTAGAGTACATAAAATGTTTACAAGATTCTTGTCAGCCGAATCATCAGCATGATGTTTTACCTATTTTTTGTGGTCAAATGTGTCTCGCATGTTAGGGAGGGTTCAACAATCTATAATAAAATGTATATGCACTATATTTTGAATTGAAATTGAATCACTCACATTTGTGGTTCATGCCCACTATATCACTAGGTCGAGCTGCATCTCCACCACTTGCAACGACAACATTGTCGTCGACCAGACCCTCTGTGTCCCTAGGGGTGGCACTAGGCTCTTGAAGGATTGGTCAGTACTTGCTGCCCGACATGCCACTGCCGGCACACTTCGCCAACGCCCTTTCCCAGTACATTAGCATTCCCGAGCAGGCAACCGATAACTTGCCGCAGCCAGAGCCGGTTGCCCTCAACATAGGTGACTAAGGTGCAGCAGCAAGAATACTGCCGAGAACGCCATCGGCTCATGATTGTCTGACTTGCTTGTCACGGACAAGTGGCTCAGGGTGTATATTGTGGTTGATCAAAGCTTATGAAGTTTGATTTTTGAGAAAATTAATTGACACTCTACTATAAAACAGAGGGGGTAACTAAAAATGCGAGCTCTGCTGACCAGTATATAAGAAAAGAAAGCCATGTAGGAGGCCATAAGGAACAAAGCAAGAGGTGTAACAATGCCGTGTCTGACATGTATGTTCTCGAACATACTAGCCAAACCAAGCAGCAATCTTTTTCTCCGGAAATAGGCGGCACCATCAGCAGTGGCGGAGCTAGACACAATCAGTTGGGGGGGGGGGGGGGGGGGGGGGGGCGAAAGGTAAAATATCAGTGTTTGGGGGGGCCAAAATCTAAAAAAGTTTTCACCTAAGCACTCAGAAAAAAAATTCCTTCACAAGCTGGCCCAATGTTGGGGGGGGGGGGGGGGGGGGGGGGCACAGCCACCCCAGGAACGTACATAGCTCCGCCATTGACCATCAGAAGAATAGGTTACTTACGAAATCAGAGGAGACAGTCATCCTGGAATGATCATTTGCAATGCATGGAGACTCCCAGAAGCTGAAAGATACTCCACTGCAGACACATGGTAAATATTTTGGTGTCTTACTCTCCAATGTACACTATAGATGCAAGCAGTCTGTGGATTATATTTCAACTTTGTACACTATAGATGCAGACACAGGGTAAATATTTTAACATGGTTAATAGAAACTGTTGTTGATTTGTCAAGTTTATACTTCAACTTTGTACACACATACTTATTTGGCAAGCAATTTTTGGCAATACTCCATTGGACTGAAACCGAAGTAGTGTCTTTGTAAATAGGAAGAATGAGGATGTACTACTGCAATGCAAGCAATTCTGCCCCATTCAAAGTCTGATTCAACTCTGAACACACATACTATTTCACAGGAAAGTCTGTCATAAAAGACACATTGGAGCAACAGAGCATCCTTCAGACACTATAATGGTAGCAAATGTGCAATCTGTTTGTTTGGTTGTTCATCAGTCATCATCACTGTGCTAGTGATTACGACCTCAGTAATACTCCAAAAATGCAATCAAGTAGAAGATTAATTCTTGCTGCAAGAGAAATAAAGTTAGTGCAAATTTCGGAGCTATGTGGTACATAACGGTGTAGTAGTTCAGTCTACAGGGGAGCAAGAACAGTAATAGCAAAGGGAACGACAATTAGTTAACTGAATCATTGTATTTTCTGAAGAGAGATTGGGATTTGGGAATGTGCTATTTGGAACTGTATGCACTAAATCTATAAGGAAAAGAAAAGAAAAAGGCAAGGCAGGAGGCCAGAAGGAACAAAGCAGGGGCTCCTACCATCGTTCAGATAGAATGATGTTTCTGTCATGGATGTCCATGGACTTAGTTCAGAGTTCAGACAAACAAGTTCATGTATGTCCCCCGGAGTGCTCATGAGCGGCGACATCCAAGATGTTTGGGTTGAGGCACCAGATGTGAGCCAGACAGCAACCACACTTGAGACAAACTGAAGCAAGTTCATGTCAGTCTGGCATTGGAGCTTCCTTGTGCTGGTACTGAATTGCCTAGGATGTACTCCCTCCGTTCCAAATTACTCGTCGCTGAAATGGATGTATCTAGAACTATTATACGTGAGACAAGTAATTCGGAATGGAGGGAGTATATGCATTAGACTGAATCTGAAGAAAATGTCTCCATAGATTACTAGTAGGAAGGATGTACTACTGCAATGCAAGCAAATCTTGCACCCGTTTCATAGGAAAGTCTGACATAAAAAATGTTGTTGATTTGTCAAGTTTATAGATATCTCAACTCTAACACACACACTTCACAGGAAAGTCTGACATAAAAGAAAGGCAGATTGGAGTAGCAGACATTGGATTCGTATATGGCAAAATGTGAAACCGATTGTTTGGTTGGTTGGTTGTTTACAATTACTCTCTGTGCCAGGGATTTCGAAAATAGATAATACTCCAAAAATGCAATTAGGTACACGATTAATTCTTGGAAAAAGAAACGAAATTCAGAGCCAGGTGGTACATAATGGTATTGGAGTTCAGTCTACAGGGAGCAGCAGCAAAGGGAACGACGACGATTAATTAACAGAGAAGAGAACGGCGGAAAGCAAAAGCAGGAAGCATCACTAGGCGGCGGTCTCCTCGGCGGCGGCGGCGGCGGATTCTTGGCCGGACTGAGACTCGAGGGGCGGGAGGAGCTGGGCCTTGCGGCGGGTGTCGCGGGGCGGGACGGGGACGGCGAGGAAGTGCTTGGTCTTGGAGATGGGGCGGGAGCGGACGAGCTCGACGACGTCGCCGACCTTGAACTGGTTGTCGGGGTCGTGCGCCTGGTACTTCTTCTTGATCTTCTCCCGGCGGTGGTACTTTGGGTGCTGCCTCAGCCGCGCCACCTCCACCCCCACCGTCTTGTTCGCCTTGGTCGTCACCACCCGCCCCGTCAGCTGCTTCGCCGCCTCGATCCGCAGCACCATCCCCGCCGCCGCCGGCCGCGCCCCCGCCCCCGCATTGGGGCTCGCCGAGAGGTGGAGCTGGGTGAACGGCGACGCGAAGGAGGAGCCCAGCAGCATCTTCTTCGTCTTCCTTCTCTCGCTCTCGCTCGAAGGTGGAGGTGGGATTGGGAATGGGATAGGATAAAGATAAGGTTTTTTTGCTCGGGGTTTCTTTCCAGGAGCAGGCCTCCTGCTCTGCTCCGCCGGACTACTTATATTTGGGCCTCGAGTACACGTGGCTTTTCACAAGACAGAATTGAGAAGACAGTTCTAAACAAGAGTAATTTTCTTGAGAGGTCAAACCGGTAATTTTCTTGCAATGCAATCTCTTAACTGGGAAAAAAATCAGCTAAAAAGAGGAAAATATTTGTGCTACAAGAGAGTATTATTTTGAGAGGTTAACCCATTTCTTTTAGGGCAACAGAGGACCCTGTTGTGGACTTTATTGATATTTTCAAAAGTAATTCGTACCAAAGAAAGATGGCTAAGAGAGTCATCAAACTAAAACACAAGAAAGAAAAACAGAGAATACTAGGCAAGCTATGTGACTTTTGGTCGAACCCTCTCTTAAGAAACCAAAGACACCCTATATATCCAGAACATAAGTCAGACTTGACGCATGAGCTATGTCGACATCTTATTATTATTATTAGGAGAAAACAATCTATTCATCAACTGAGAAGGTAGTACAAAAAACACTATATAATATAGGAAAGCCGGCGAACCTTCGAAAAACCAATTAAACTGAGTACAAGTTTGATGAAGGTTAGCCTCTCTTTTCCTAGTCCATCTCATAAGGCACTAATACTTCAAACAAACCTCCTTGTCTCGTGGTATCGTGCTTGTCCATAACAAGAAGGGGCCAGCAACGACAATTTTTACCTCGCCATCACCGATGGCACATCTATATCGAGTTCCTGACTTATGTTGCAATGTTTGGGCGTGAAGCATACACGACCTTGTGCAGTGCTATCATCAGATTCGGAGTAGGTCTGGACGACAACTTCCAGGGTTCCTTTAGCTTCATAGAAGCATCTCACCTTGATAGGTGATGGTAACCATGTCCAGCCTGCAGGCATTTCACCATCTCTTCAATCGAACACATAAGGCTACTTTGATGAGGAGTTAGTAATGCAAGTTATTACACCATTGATGACCGCAGGCGTCTATGATCGTGAGGAGCCAGCAACTCGACTGCTATATTCAAAAATCGATGGCTTATCTTTGACGATCTCAATGCTCAACTCAATATAAAGGCATGCACAATTTTCCAACTTTCTTCGGGTTTAAGTTCTTGATGCAGAACCAGCTCTTAAAGAAAATGGTAGATAAACAAAGAGCACCATGTCCCCCGCTGTAATGCAACGTGGCGTTGATCAATGCCCGATCTCGACACTTTGTTCTACCTTTGCCCATCAGCCGAATCTCAAAGTCCAACAATGTCAACAGACACAATCTCACGTGGGTGGGACAATTTGACTTAGAAAAGGATCCTGCAAGCGAAAGTACTACACAAGCAGCAAAATAGGTACAAACCTACACGAAGTAAACGACACATGCATGTTAAACAAGATGGAGTGAGGTAACTAAGCACTAGTGAGGGGATAACCACTCACTCATGTTAGTGAAAAAGCCGCTGGATTGGCGCCATAGAAATTACCAGCCAAGGCGGTACAAACTAAATTGCCCGATACAAACACGTGTATCGATATCGGGCCGATACAGATACGTAAATAGTGGACAATGCAGTGTCCTGGGGGGGATTGAGGAGAGCAATGCACTTGTCTTTGAGATCTAACTGGACGGCTACATGTTGTTATCTATGTTGGCTTCGATGGCTGCAAACTCACACCAATCAAGTACCCTCGATTAATTCAGAGAAGTGTCATGGCTGTTAGATGGCTTTCTGACATCTCATAGCGAGCAGGGGCTTCCAAAGTTGGAGTGTTCATGATCTGAGATGGATGAAGCTGAGAAAGGGTTTGTCAAAGTCAACGTAGATGCATCATTTCAATTATTAGAGAGGATTCTTCGTGGCGGCTACATGCTCTATATTACCCTTTGTAGCAGATGTTACTACCGCCGTGGCGGATCCAGAAATTCAACTTTGGGTGTTCAAATTTTTTCCACCCAAACACAAATTGCCCCATTCAGTTGGGGATCAGAAATGACCGCATCTAGTTCAAAATCAATCAAAGCAATGAGACAATCAGACCCACACTCCATACATGAGCCACTTTTGCCCATGAACTATATATAGATTTTGTCATACGATTTCCTATGTTCAAGTAATAAGCAATTCACAATGTCGAGTATGGTTCACAAACTTCATTGGGAACTAA
Organism: Triticum aestivum; assembly: GCF_018294505.1. Lineage (NCBI taxonomy): Eukaryota > Viridiplantae > Streptophyta > Magnoliopsida > Poales > Poaceae > Triticum > Triticum aestivum. The sequence goes on along the minus strand of NC_057798.1, from coordinate 808,833,426 downwards.
CAAACGATAATCTTAGTCACTGAAGCAATTGCAATTTATCGTAACATCAGAAAGAGTCAATAATAGAGCTTTTAAGCAAGCTCACATACTCAACTATCTCGTAGTCTCCTATAATTGTTAACACTCACGCAATACTTGTGGTTGTAGAGTTTCAGCCGGACACTAAGAAAGATAGGGGCTTATTGTGTTGCCTCCCAACGTATTCACCTTTAGGTGATGTCAACAATAATAGCCTATGCCAACTTACATCCAATTGGATATATGTATCATGATCTTTCAAACACGAGGAGCTTGCCAAAGGATAAAATGAAAAAGGGAAAGGTGAGGATCACCTTGACTCAAGCATAAAGTAAAAACATAAAGTAAAAGATAGGCCCTTCGCAGAGGGAAGCAGAGGTTGTCATGCGCGTTTAGGGTTGATGCACAAAATCTTAATTCAAAAGGACGTCACTTTATATTGCCCCTTGTATGTGGACCTTTATTATGCAGTCCGTCGCTTTTATTACTTCCACAACAAGTTCGTACAAAGCTTATTTTCTCTGCACTAATAAGTCATGCATATTTAGAGAGCAATTTTTATTGCTTTCACCGATGACAACTTACTTGAAGGATCTTACTCAATCCATAGGTAGGTATGGTGGACTCTCATGGCAAACTGGGTTTAAGGATATTTGGAAGCACAAGTAGTATCTCTACTTGGTGCAAGGAATTTGGCTAGCAAGAGGGGGGAAATGCAAGCTCAACATGTTTGGAATGTCAATGACAATATACTTTAATTGAGATGTCGGAAAACATAAACCATTACGTTGTCTTCCTTGTCCAACATCAACTCTTTTAGCATGTCATACTTAATGATTGCTTCACAATCATAAAAGATGTCCAAGATAATATATTTATATGTGAACCCCTCTTTCCTTATCACTTCCTATTAATTGCAACGATGACCAAGGCTACGTTCATCAACTCTCAACAATTTTTATGCCTCATACTTTCTATGTGTGAAGTTATCACTATCCATAAGATCAATATGAACTCTTTTGTTCTTTCTAATTTCTCAAGATCATAGCAACATAGCAAAGTCCTTGACTCAACACTAATCTTTATTATAGATAGCACACGGACTCGATTACATAGAGAAATCACAATGCAGAACTCAAAACTACTTGATATCAAAACTTCAAACTACTAGATCAAAATACTACTAAAAGGATCGAACTAAATAAAGCGGTAAAGATAGGAGTGTGATGGTGATACGATACCGGGGCACCTCCCCCAAGCTTGGCAGTTGCCAAGGGGAGTGCCCATACCCATGTGATTATTTCCTCGGAGGTGATGGAGGTGGTGATGATGACGGTGGATAATCGCACATCGAGCGTAAAAGCTCCTCTAACTTGCGGATAATGCCCTTGAGCCTAGCAATATGATCCTTCTGTTGGGGAACGTTGCAGAAACAACTTCTGGCTATATCACATCACATGATCAATCGCTGCAAAAACAAGTTAGACGTCCTCTAATTGTTGTTGCATCTTTTACGTGGCTGCGATTGGTTCTAGCAAGAACGTTTTCTTACCTACGAATCACCACAACGTGATTTTGTCAACTTCTATTTACCCTTCATAAGGGCCTTGTTCATCGAATCCGCTCCAACTAAAGTGGGAGAGACAGATACCCGCCAGCCACCTTATGCAACTAGTGCATGTCAATCGGTGGAACCGGTCTCACGTAAGCGTACGTGTAAGGTTGGTCCGGGCCGCTTCATCCCACAATACCGTTGAAGCAAGAAAAGACTAGTAGAGGCAAGTAAGTTGACAAGATCAACGCCCACAATAAATTGTGTTTTACTCGTGCATTAGAGAACTACGCATAGACCTAGCTCATGATGCCACTGTTGGGGAACGTTGCAGAAAATAAAAAAATTTCCTACGGTTTCACCAAGATCCATCTATGAGTTCATCTAAGCAACGAGTCATGGGAGAGAGTTTGCATCTACATACCACTTGTAGATTGCGTGCGGAAGCTTGCAAGGTGATAATGTAGTCGTACTCGACGTGATTCGAATCACCGATGATCAAGTGCTGAACGGACAGCACCTCCGCGTTCAACACACGTACGGTACGGGTGACGTCTCCTCCGTCTTGATCCAGCAAGGAGGAAGGAGAGGTTGAGGAAGACAGCTCCACCGGCAGCACGACGGCGTGGTGATGGTGGAGAAGCGGTACTCCGACAGGGCTGCGCCGAGCACACAACGAAGGAGGAGAGGTGCTGGGGAGGGGAGGGCTGCGCCTTGGCTTGTGGTGCGGCTGCCGTCCCCTCACCCCTCTATTTATAGGGGGAAGGGAGAAGGGGGCCGGCCCCTCTAGATCCATCTAGAGGGGGGGCGGCGGCCAAGGGGAGGGGGGACTTGCCCCCCAAGCAAGGGGGGGCGCCCCCTCTAGGGTTCCCCCTCAACCCTAGGCGCAAGGGCCCAAGGGAGGGGGTGCGCCAAGCCCACCAGGGGCTGGCCAACTCCCCATGCAGCCCAAGTGCCCCCCCCGGGAGGGGTGGCCCCTCCCGGTGGACCCCCGGAGCCCTTCCGGTGGCCCCGGTACAATACCGGTATGCCCCCCGAAACTTTCCGGTGTCCTTTTAACAGCTTCCCATATATAAATCTTTACCTCCGGACCCTTCCGGAACTCCTCGTGACATCCGGGATCTCATCCGGGACTCCGAACAACATTCGGTAGTCACATACTAGTCTTCCTAATAACCCTAGCGTCACCGAACCTTAAGTGTGTAGACCCTACGGGTTCGGGAGACATGCAGACATGACCGAGACGACTCTCGGGCAATAACCAACAGCGGGGTCTGGATACCCATGTTGGCTCCCACATGCTTCTCGATGATTTCATCGGTTGAACCGATGTCGAGGATTCGATCAAACCCTGTATGCAATTCCCTTTGTCAATCGGTACGTTACTTGCCCGAGACTCGATCGTCGGTATCCCAATACCTTGTTCAGTCTCGTTACCGGCAAGTCACTTTACTCGTACCGTAATGCATGATCCCGTGGCCAACACCTTGGTCACCTTGAGCTCATTATGATGATGCATTACCGAGTGGGCCCAGAGATACCTCTCCGTCGTACGGAGTGACAAATCCCAGTCTCGATCCGTGTCAACCCAACAGATACTTTCGGAGATACCTGTAATGCACATTTATAGTCACCCAGTTACGTTGTGACGTTTGATACACCCAAGGAACTCCTACAGTATCCGGGAGTTACACGATCTCATGGTCGAAGGAAGAGATACTTGACATTGGCAAAGCTCTAGCAAACAAACTACACGATCTTTTATGCTATGCTCAGGATTGGGTCTTGTCCATCACATCATTCTCCTAATGATGTGATCCCGTTAGCAACGACATCCAATGTCCATAGTCAGGAAACCATGACTATCTGTTGATCACAACGAGCTAGTCAACTAGAGGCTCACTAGGGACATATTGTGGTCTAAGTGTTCACACGTGTATTACGATTTCCGGATAATACAGTTATACCATGAACATAAGACAATTATCATGAACAATGAAATGTAATAATACTTTTATTATTGCCTCTAGGGCATATTTCCAACAGTCTCCCACTTGCACTAGAGTCACTAATCTAGTTACATTGTGATGAATCGAACACCCATAGAGTTCTGGTGTTGATCATGTTTTGCACGCGAGAGAGGTTTAGTCAACGGATCTGCGACATTCAGATCCGTGTGCACTTTGCAAATCTCTATGTCTCCATCTTGAACATTTTCACGGATGGAGTTGAAACGACGCTTGATGTGCCTGGTCTTCTTGTGAAACCTGGGCTCCTTGGCAAGGGCAATAGCTCCAGTGTTGTCATAGAAGAGTTTGATCGGCCCCGACGCATTGGGTATGACTCCTAGGTCGGTGATGAACTCCTTCACCCAAATCGCTTCATGCGCTGCCTCCGAGGCTGCCATGTACTCCGCTTCACACGTAGATCCCGCCACGACGCTCTGCTTGCAGCTGCACCAGCTTACTGCTCCACCATTCAACATATACACGTATCCGATTTGTGACTTAGAGTCATCCAGATCAGAGTCGAAGCTAGCGTCGACGTAACCCTTTACGACAAGCTCTTCGTCTCCTCCATAAACGAGAAACATGTCCTTTGTCCTTTTCAGGTACTTCAGGATATTCTTGACCGCTGTCCAGTGATCCTTGCCGGGATTACTTTGTTATCTTGCAACCAAACTGACGGGAAGGTTTACATCGGGTCTGGTACACAGCATGGCATACATAATAGATCCTATGGCTGAAGCATAGGGGATGACACTCATCTCTTCTTTATCTTTTGCCGTGGTCAGTGAATGAGTTGAGCTCAATCTCACACCTTGTAACATAGGCAAGAACCCTTTCTTGGATTGATCCATTTTGAACCTTTTCAAAATCTTATCAAGGTATGTGCTTTGTGAAAGACCTATGAGGCGTCTCGATCTATCTCTATAGATCTTGATGCCTAATATATAAGCAGCTTCTCCAAGGTCCTTCATTGAAAAACACTTATTCAAGTAGGCGTTAATGCTGTCCAGAAGTTTTGTATCATTTCCCAGCAAGAGTATGTCATCTACATATAATAGGAGAAATGCTACAGAGCTCCCACTCACTTTCTTGTAAACGCAGGCTTCTCCATAAGTCTGCATAAACCCAAACGCTTTGATCATCGCATCAAAGTGAATGTTCCAACTCCGAGATGCTTGCACCAGTCCATAAATGGATCGCTGGAGCTTGCATACTTTGTTAGCGTTCTTAGGATCGACAAAACCTTCCGGCTGCATCATATACAGCTCTTCCTTAAGATGTCCGTTAAGGAATGCTGTTTTGACGTCCATCTGCCATATCTCATAATCATAGTATGCGGCAATTTCTAACATGATTCGGACGGACTTCAGCTTCGCTACGGGAGAGAATGTCTCGTCGTAGTCAATCCCTTGAATTTGTCGATAACCCTTAGCGACAAGTCAAGCCTTATAAATGGTAACATTACCATCCGCGTCCGTCTTCTTCTTAAAAATCCATTTGTTTTCTATCGCTCGCCGATCATCGGCCAAGTCTGTCAAAGTCCATACTTTGTTTTCATACATGGATTCTATCTCGGATTTCATGGCTTCAAGCCATTTGTTGGAATCCGGGCCCGCCATCGCTTCTTCATAGTTCGAAGGTTCACCGTTGTCTAACAACATGATTTCCAGGACAGGGTTGCCGTACCACTCTGGTGCGGAACGTGTCCTTGTGGACCTACGAAGTTCAGTAGCAACTTGATCCGAAGTACCCTGATCATCATCATTGTTTTCCTCTTCAGTTGGTGTAGGCATCACAAGAACGGTTTCCTGCGCTGCACCACTTTCCCGTTCGAGAGGTAGTACTTCATCAAGTTCTACTTTCCTCCCACTTACTTCTTTCGAGAGAAACTCTTTTTCCAGAAAGCATCCGTTCTTGGCAACAAAGATCTTGCCTTCGGATCTTAAGTAGAAGGTATACCCGACAGTTTCCTTAGGGTATCCTATGAATACGCATTTTTCCGACTTGGGTTCGAGCTTTTCAGGTTGAAGTTTCTTGACATAAGCATCGCATCCCCAAACTTTTAGAAACGACAGCTTAGGTTTCTTTCCAAACCATAATTCTTACGGTGTCGTCTCAACGGATTTAGACGGTGCCCTATTTAAAGTGAATGTAGCTGTCTCTAGAGCGTATCCCCAAAATGACAGCGGTAAATCGGTAAGAGACATCATAGACCGCACCATATCCAATAGAGTGCGATTACGACGTTCAGACACACCGTTTCGCTGAGGTGTTCCAGGCGGCGTGAGTTGTGAAACGATTCCACATTTCCTTAAGTGTGTACCAAATTCGTGACTCAAGTATTCTCCTCCACGATCTGATCGCAGGAACTTTATCTTTCGGTCACGTTGATTCTCCACCTCATTCTGAAATTCCTTGAACTTTTCAAAGGGCTCAGACTTGTGTTTCATTAAGTAGACATACCCATATCTACTCAAGTCATCGGTGAGGGTGAGAACATAACGGTATCCTCCGCGAGCCTCAATGCTCATTGGACCGCATACATCGGTATGTATGATTTCCAACAAGTGGGTTGCTCGCTCCATTGTTCCGGAGAACGGAGTCTTGGTCATTTTGCCCAAAAGGCATGGTTCGCATGTGTCAAACGATTCATAATCAAGAGACTCTAAAAGTCCATCAGCATAGAGCTTCTTCATGCGCTTGACACCAATGTGACCAAGGCGGCAGTGCCACAAGTATGTGGGACTATCGTTATCAACATTACATCTTTTGGCATCCACACTGAGAACATGTGTAATATTACGCTCGAGATTCATTAAGAATAAACCATTGACCATCGGAGCATGACCATAAAACATATCTATCATATAAATCGAACAACCATTATTCTCAGACTTAAATGAGTAGCCATCTCGTATCAAACGAGATCCAGATACAATGTTCATGCTCAAACTTGGCACTAAATAACAATTATTAAGGTTCAAAACTAATCACGTGGGTAAATGTAGAGGCAGCGTGCCGACGGCGATCACATCGACTCTAGAACCATTCCCGACGCGCATCGTCACCTCGTCCTTCGCCAGTCTCCGTTTATTCCGCAGCTCCTGCTGTGAGTTACTAATGTGAGCAACGGCACTGGTATCAAATACCCAGGAGTTACTACGAGTACTGGTAAGGTACACATCAATTACATGTATATCAAATATACCTTTGGTGTTGCCGGCCTTCTTATCCGCTAAGTATTTGAGGAAGTTCCGCTTCCAGTGACCCTTCCCCTTGCAATAAAAGCACTCAGTCTCAGGCTTGGGTCCATTCTTTGACTTCTTCCCGGCAACTGGCTTACCGGGCGCGGCAACATCTTTGCCGTCCTTCTTGAAGTTCTTCTTCCCCTTGCCCTTCTTGAACTTAGTGGTCTTATTGACCATCAACACTTGATGTTCTTTCTTGATTTCAGCCTCTGCTGACTTCAGCATCGAGAACACTTCAGGAATGGTCTTCACCATCCCCTGCATGTTGTAGTTCATCACAAAGCTCTTGTAGCTTGGTGGGAGCGACTGGAGGATTCTGTCAATGCCGCCTCATCTGGGAGGTTAATGTTCAGCTGGGTCATACGGTTGTGCAACCCAGACATCTTCAGGATGTGCTCACTGACAGAACTATTTTCCTCCATCTTACAACTATAGAACTTGTCGGAGACATCATATCTCTCGACCCGGGCGTGAGCTTGGAAAACTAGTTTCAGCTCTTCGAACATCTCATATGCTCCGTGATGCTCAAAACGCTTTTGGAGCCCCGGTTCTAAGCTGTAAAGCATGCCGCACTGAACGAGGGAGTAATCATCAACACGTGTCTGCCAAACGTTCAAATCGTCTTGCAGTGCTGGGAGAACAGGTGGGTCACCTAACGGTGCTTCTAGGACATATTGTTTCTTGGCAGCTATGAGGATGATCCTCAGGTTCCGAACCCAGTCCGTATAGTTGCTGCCATCATCTTTCAGCTTGGTTTTCTCTAGGAACGCGTTGAAGTTCATGTTGACATGAGCGTTGGCCATTTGATCTACAAGACATATTTGCAAAGGTTTTAGACTAAGTTCATGATAATAAAGTTCTAATCAAAATTATGAACTCCCACTTAGATTAGACATCCCTCTAGTCATCTAAGTGTTACACGATCCGAGTCGACTAGCCCATGTCCGATCATCACGTGAGACAGACTAGTCATCGTCGGTGAACATCTTCATGTTGATCGTATCTTCCATACGACTCGTGTTCGACCTTTCGGTCTCCGTGTTCCGAGGCCATGTCTGTACATGCTAGGCTCGTCAAGTTACCCCTAAGTGTTTTCGCTGTGTAAAACTGTCTTACACCCGTTGTATGTGAACGTAAGAATCCATCACACCCGATCATCACGTGGTGCTCAGAAGCGACGAACTGTAGCAACGGTGCACAGTTAGGGGAGAACACTTCTTGAGATTGGATCATCTTATTTACTACCGTCGTCCTAAGTAAACAAGATGCATAAACATAATAAACATCACATGCAATTATATAGTTGTGACATGATATGGCCAATATCATAAAGCTCCATTGATCTCCATCTTCGGGGCTCCACGATCATCTTGTCACCGGCTTGACACCATGATCTCCATCATCATGATCTCCATCATCGTGTCTTCATGAAGTTGTCACGCCAACGACTACTTCTACTTCTATGACTAACGCGTTTAGCAATAAAGTAAAGTAGTTTACATGGCGTTCTTCAATGACTCGCAGGTCATACAAAAAATAAAGACAACTCCTATGGCTCCTGCCGGTTGTCATACTCATCGACATGCAAGTCGTGAATCCTATTACAAGAACATGATCTCATACATCACAATTCATCATTCATCACAACTTCTGGCTATATCACATCACATGATCAATCGCTGCAAAAACAAGTTAGACGTCCTCTAATTGTTGTTGCCTCTTTTACGTGGCTGCGATTGGTTCTAGCAAGAACGTTTTCTTACCTACGAATCACCACAACGTGATTTTGTCAACTTCTATTTACCCTTCATAAGGGCCTTGTTCATCGAATCCGCTCCAACTAAAGTGGGAGAGACAGACACCCACCAGCCACCTTATGCAACTAGTGCATGTCAATCGGTGGAACCGGTCTCACGTAAGCGTACGTGTAAGGTTGGTCCGGGCCGCTTCATCCCACAATACCGTTGAAGCAAGAAAAGACTAGTAGAGGCAAGTAAGTTGACAAGATCAACGCCCACAACAAATTGTGTTTTACTCGTGCATTAGAGAACTACGCATAGACCTAGCTCATGATGCCACTGTTGGGGAACGTTGCAGAAAATAAAAAAAAATTCTACGGTTTCACCAAGATCCATCTATGAGTTCATCTAAGCAACGAGTCATGGGAGAGAGTTTGCATCTACATACCACTTGTAGATTGCGTGCGGAAGCTTGCAAGGTGATGATGTAGTCGTACTCGACGTGATTCGAATCACCGATGATCAAGTGCTGAACGGACAGCACCTCCGCGTTCAACACACGTACGGTACGGGTGACGTCTCCTCCGTCTTGATCCAGCAAGGAGGAAGGAGAGGTTGAGGAAGACAGCTCCACCGGTAGCACGACGGCGTGGTGATGGTGGAGAAGCGGTAGTCCGACAGGGCTTCGCCGAGCACACAACGACGGAGGAGGAGAGGTGTTGGGGAGGGGAGGGCTGCGCCTTGGCTTGTGGTGCGGCTGCCCTCCCCTCACCCCTCTATTTATAGGGGGAAGCACTACTAGGGAAAAGGCTATACACAAAATCTTAGCAGCAGCGCGGTTCAAAAAAACAGCGCTAGTGCTATTTAGCAGTAGCGAGCTACTAGAAACCGCGCTACAGGCACAAACTTAGCAGTAGCGCCTGTTGACCAAAAAGCGCTACTACTAATATTCCCATTGGTAGAATGCTAGGCTACGCATAGCAGTAGCGAGCTTAACAGAAACGCGCTACTGCTAGAGCACAGTTAGCAGCGCGTTTCCAGGGAAGAGCGCTACTACTAACGAAAATAAAATAAGATGATAAACAAATAGAAATTTAAATGAAAATGAAATAAATAGAAAAAGAAGAAAGGGAAAAATAAAATGTAAAGCAAAATAAACGAAAAAGTGAAAAATCGGAGGAAGGCATAGCAGCAGCGTTTGTTTGTAAGAGGCGCTATAGCTAACGTAGCTGCAGCGCGTGCCCTAGACCCCCGCTATAGAAACAGAATAGGAAATTAGCTATAGCAGCAGCGCGTTTTGAGGAAAGCGCTATAGCTAACTTAGCTATAGCGCGTTTTGCGAAACGCGCTACCGCTAAGTTTGACTTAGCCAAAAAACCGTTTCCCCCCCCCCCGGCCACCACTTCCCCCAAATCCCTCAAACCCACCCCGCGCGCGCCGCCGTCTCCCCGATTCGTCGCCCCACACTTCGCCGCCGCCGACGACGCGCCACCAGAGCCGTGCGCCGTCGACGACACCGGAGCCGCCCCCAACGCCACGGAGCCGCGCGGCCTCGTCAACGCCACCGGAGCCGCCGTCGACGCCACCTTCCTCGCCGTCACCGGAGACGCCCCTGCCTCCCTCGCCGTCACCGGAGACGCCCCTGCCTCCCTCGCCACCACACTGCCTCCGTCGCCACCACCGGAGCCATCATCTGTAAGCCCCCACCCCTCCTCTCTCTCTCATGCATAGGTTAGCCAGTTTTTAATTAGGTTAATTATCTAGGTTTAGGGCAAAAATTTAGTTAGGGCATTGACAGAGAAGTAGTTAGGTTAACTAGTTTAATTAGGTTAATTATCTAGGTTAGTGCAAAAACTTAGTTAGGGCTTTGACAGAGAACTAGTCAGGTTAACTAGTTTAATTAGGTTAATTATCCATGTTAATTAGTGCAAAAATTTATTTTAGGCTTTGACAGAGAACTAGCTGCGTTAACTAGTTTAATTAGGGTTAATTATCTAGGTAAACTAGATTAACTAACTAGGTTAAATAGGTAGGTTAATTAGGTTCGTTGGATTAAGAAGCTAGGTTAAGTAGATTGGCAAAGGTTTTTGATTTTTCAAAAGACCACTATTTTTCAAGGAAAAGAATTTAGGCAAATTTTATTTTTCATTGAAGTGGTCATGTTATATCTTTTCATTGAAGTTGTTCGATTGTGCCCAAGTGGTGGCTTTGTTGTTTCCAGGGAATGATGCTGAGTGGCCTATGTTTTGCCGGAATGTTGATTCATTTCTGTTCCGGCAAATTTCAGGTTCTCGATTTGTCCACTTTTTAGCAAAGGTCATGCCGAAATTTCCCGTGAATTTCGGCATGACTTGTGCTACAAACTAGGACATATCGAGTGCCCGGGATTTGCCGCACCAAGAAGGAGTCAACATTCCTGCAAAACAATAGTCCTTTTTTATGTCATTATTCATTTTATTAGGTCTAGAATTAATTGACTAGATTTAATCATAGGAAACATGGCTAGCAACGATGAAGGACAGGGTTCTGGTGATTGCGACGACGTCTACCGGGCGGCAGACGAATTTTTTAGCTTTACCGACGATCAACAGATGTTGTTGCTGGGCCCGGCATCGGGGACTGAGACCGACACGCAGACCGGTGCTGAGACCGATACGCAGACCGGTGCTGAGACTGACACCGGCGCTGAGATTCAGACCGGCATCGAGACCGGCGCTGAGACCGGTGCTGCCTCGGGGAGCGGATCCGGTGTAGCACCGAAAGCGAAGAGGCAACGGGTTCCTAACAAACTCAGGACTACTAGACTGGTGGTCACGGAGGTGGACAACGGCAATTTTGAGCCAAAGGCGCCCGAGGAAGCGCGCGCGTGCTACGGCAATCAAATAGGCTGCATCATACGGACAACCGCCACCATCAACGATGAGAATCTAAAGAAGATAGAAAATATGAGGAGCTCCCTCCTAAAGAAGTTTCACCAGATATTCTTGTTCCCGGGCCGGAATGAGAAGGATTATGAAGATCCAGACAATGACCCGGCAATGAAGAAGATAAACAAACACGCCATGACCAAGTTTAGCAACGCGTTGGCCGCCTGGAAAAATCGAGTGAAAGCAAAGATCAACGACGGGGAACCCTACTCCGAGATTGTAAAGGAAAGTCCGACAATCACGGAAGAGCAGTTTCAAATATTCAAGGAGGCTTGCGAGGCCGAAGCTGCCAAAGAAAAGTCTAAGTACATGAAGGGGCTTCAAAAGAGGAACATTGGGACCCACCACCTCGGAAGCCGTGGTTACGGCGGAAAGAGGTCCAAATGGGCCAAGGAGGACGCGGAAGCCGCGAGTCTGGGCATCCCAGACCCCTTGGCGGATTTCACCGTCCCGCAGGAGCGTGACGTCCTGAGGGCCCGCCACCGTTGGGACCCACTGAAGAAGGTTTATGAGACAACACCGGTCATTACGGAGTTCATGAGACTGCTGGTAATTTTAGTTTCTGATCAATTCGACTGCACACGTTAGTCATATTTGTAAACGATCCTTGTGCCTTTTGCAGAGAGAGCAACGCCGGATTGCGGCCGAAAGCGACTCGCCGTCTGAGGCATTGGCGAGGCCCAAGTGGGACACTCCATTCAACCGGGCGTTGAACATATTGAAACGACAACCGGTGGATACTCGACCGTCGTCTGGACGCGTGCACGGTGTCGGAGACGGCGCCACATGGAAGAAGTACTACCGTGAGACCACGGAGGAGAGAAAGGAAAGACGGAGGTTAACTGAAGAAAGCATCGACAAGAAGGTTGAGATTGCGGTTGAGAAGAAATCATCTCAGACAGTCGCAACAGCGATAGCTGCCGCAAAACAGGCGATTGCAGATATATCTACTTCCTTGGTGACGGGCGTTCACACTTGGACAAGGGAAAATCCAAAAAAAAATGCAGAGGACTTTCCCCTTGCTGACTTCTTGGCAGCACATGCTCCCGCACCGGCTCCCGCACCTGCTCCCGCACCTGCTCCCGCACCGGCTCCCGCACCTGCTCCCGCACCGGCTCCCGCACCTGCTCCCGCACCGGCTCCCGCACCGGCTGCCGCACCGGACGTGCTCGGTGGTGCCTCCTCTTTGGCTGAGCTCGACGCCCTCACGGTATCTTCCACACCGGCCCCCTTCAATATAAATGTATAATCTCCCGTTTTCGTTGCCTTTCGGATGTCTCACGTCGCAGACTTTTATTTGCAGGCCGACGAAACCCCGTGCACCATATTGTACACCATCGGCGAACAGAAGGTGGACGTGGGGAAGGGGACGATAATGGAGCCGAAGGAACCATTGTTCCACAGCCGGCCGATCCCCCCGAACGTCTTCAAGGTTTCCGTGGCCAGTGTCAAACCGGGCCACGAGAATTTGCCTCCTCTAATACTAGTGGGGGATGACGACGAGACCCCGCGGCGGCTTGGTGATTGTTGCAATGGGTGGGTCCTGTTGTGGCCAAAGAGTCTGCTTCGTCTGGAGGCGGCCGGGAGCACACCCACGAGCACGCAGCCTCAGCAAGGTATGAACATCAACACCCCACCTACCCAATTAGCGTCGGGTGTCGGGTTGGGTGATAGCGGACGGGGTAAGCAGGTGGCTCCATTAGAGGCTGATGACGTCGCCATGGATGAGGATGAGGATGACGATGGCGCTGAACAGTATGTCTATACTGGCGCCTCCTCAGGGTTTGAGCATCATGAGTCGGTGCCTGAATTACCGTCTCAACGTGTTATTGACGACCATCCGGTGGTAAAGAAGCCTAGGAAGAGAGCGAGGAAAGGCAAAAAAGCTGATTCTATGATCCAGCCGCCTCAGCAGCCTCGGCTTCGGGACCGTGTAGATATCCCCGATGCGGATAAATGGCATATCCCCGGTAAACCAATCCTACCTGAAACAGCGCTACGGGCCAGATTCGGCGATCTAAGGAGACTTCATGACGATGTGCTGCGGGTAGAGAAAGGCCTCATCGCCTCGAAAGATCCAGGATACCCACTCTACGTGGTTAATGTTCCGCAGCAAATGTCGTACGTCAAGGGCTTCCCCGCGGATAAGTTCTTCCTCCGATTCGATTACATATTCGACATGTTTCACGTGAAGAAGCTGGATTTTACTTTTGTCCGCCTTTATGCCTTGCACATGAGCTACATCATTGGGGTTGAGCAGATAGCTCATATCTGTGTCGCTGACCCGTACTACATGCACGAGGCCTTCTTGGGAGTCTGTGCACAGCATCGTGAATACGCGAGGGATTACATCGTCAGTTTCATGCTCGCCAATAAGGACAAGGAGGCGATTCTCGTGCCTTATCATCCCGTGTAAGTCATCCGCGCTGCTATCCTTCCTTCGATTTCAATAATTCATTTGCATGGTGGAGGCTAATTAATTTGAGGTGTACTTATTTTGCGCAGCGGCGGGCGCGCCGTCCTCATCATCCTCTACCCCCGATTCTCCCACGCTCTTTACTTGGACTCGTCGAAGAACATTCACAAAAAGGATTACACCCACATCAAAGATGTTCTCGACAGTGCTATGTTTTACTACCAAGCAAGGGGTGGAGATGTTAGGGACAAGAAGAAAAGGGGCGGCAGGCACGCCTTCAGCCATAAGACCGACTTCTGCTGCATCCAGCAACCGAACGATTCTCTTAATGATGGATTCTATGTCCTACACCACATGCTGGAGTACCGACGGGATCACCAGAACCTTCACATGGCACCTAGATCTAGCGATGCCCATATTCTGCAATGGGCAAAGGACATAGGAGATATCGAGGATCATCGACTTCGAGCTGAGTTCTATAACATCCAGCGCGAACTTGCCCAAATCATCATGAATGAGGTCGTCGGAAAAACAGGGATGTTCCATGCAGAAGGACAAATGTCGCGGGAAGACGTCCGAACATGGATAGCCTCTCAGCGTCTCGACATGAAGCCTTTCACAAAGCTCGATGACTATCTCCCTGACTTGGATGGATGGCACGACATGATGGAGTGATTGTCGATATATGACAATGTGTCCGTTTAGTCCATAGTTTCTTTTATGACAAAACTTTGAGTTATGCACGGTGAAACTTTATTTGTGATGTAATTAAACCGTCCTCCTCGACTAGCGAAAATCACTCTAGTTAGGTCATTTGGGTACGATGAACTTTGTTATTTATGCTTATGATATGTTGTTTCTATTTTTGCCAAGTCTGTCTCTTTGTGTTGCTCAACTATATATGTTGCATATCATCGACTCATGTGACGATGCAGGTGCATAGATCATAAATGGCGAAGAAGTGCTACGCCAGGAGTATATATACGACAAGTGGCCGGAGTGTCAGGCCCAGGTGTACCGGTTTTCGGTTTCCGAGCGACACGCAGTACTTAGTTTAGGTTCACGCTAATGCGAGAGAGGGATACGAACTCATGTACTCAAAGTGATAGCTATTCTCATGTATATCATTGTTTAGATGGATGACGATGTATTTGCAAGTAATCGAGACTTGTATCGCTATTTTCGAGATTGATGACGAGAGACCACTTTGTGTTGGATGATGATTATGATGATGACATGATTTGATGAGACTAATTGTATGTATATGCTATGATTACATTTGTATGTGGATGATATGCTAAAGATTATTGTATAAAGCCTATTCAAATGCAAAACAAATAAAAAACAAATCTGCAGGGAAAAAAACTAATAAAACTAGTAGTAGCGAGGGGGGGATTTAGCAGTAGCGACGGCTTACCAGTAGCGCTTACACCAAAACGGCGCTGCAGATAATACCAGTAGCGTCCTTTTCTAAACAGCGCTGCAGCAATTCATGTGTAGCAGTAGCGTGTGTCAACACGCGCTACTGCTACACATTAGCTGTAGCGCCTTATTAGTAGCGCCGGTACCCGCGCTACTGAGGGTGCCCAAACCCGCGCTGCTGCTAGGCTTTTCCCTAGTAGTGAAGGGAGAAGGGGGCCGGCCCCTCTAGATCCATCTAGAGGGGGGGCGGCGGCCAAGGGGAGGGGGGACTTGCCCCCCAAGCAAGGGGGGGCGCCCCCTCTAGGGTTCCCCCCTCAACCCTAGGCGCAAGGGCCCAAGGGAGGGGGTGCGCCAAGCCCACCAGGGCCTGGCCAACTCCCCACGCAGCCCAAGTGGCCCCCCGGGAGGCGTGGCCCCTCCCGGTGGACCCCCGGAGCCCTTCCGGTGGCCCCGGTACAATACCGGTATGCCCCCCGAAACTTTCCGGTGTCCTTTTAACAGCTTCCCATATATAAATCTTTACCTCCGGACCCTTCCGGAACTCCTCGTGACGTCCGGGATCTCATCCGGGACTCCGAACAACATTCGGTAGTCACATACTAGTCTTCCTAATAACCCTAGTGTCACCGAACCTTAAGTGTGTAGACCCTACAGGTTCAGGAGACATGCAGACATGACCGAGACGACTCTCGGGCAATAACCAACAGCAGGGTCTGGATACCCATGTTGGCTCCCACATGCTTCTCGATGATTTCATCGGTTGAACCACGATGTCGAGGATTCGATCAAACCCTGTATGCAATTCCCTTTGTCAATCGGTACGTTACTTGCCCGAGACTCGATCGTCGGTATCCCAATACCTTGTTCAGTCTCGTTACCGGCAAGTCACTTTACTCGTACCGTAATGCATGATCCCGTGGCCAACACCTTGGTCACCTTGAGCTCATTATGATGATGCATTACCTAGTGGGCCCAGAGATACCTCTCCGTCATACGGAGTGACAAATCCCAGTCTCGATCCATGTCAACCCAACAGATACTTTCGGAGATACCTGTAATGCACCTTTATAGTCACCCAGTTACGTTGTGACGTTTGATACACCCAAGGAACTCCTACGGTATCTGGGAGTTACACGATCTCATGGTCGAAGGAAGAGATACTTGACATTGGCAAAGCTCTAGCAAACAAACTACACGATCTTTTATGCTATGCTCAGGATTGGGTCTTGTCCATCACATCATTCTCCTAATGATGTGATCCCGTTATCAACGACATCCAATGTCCATAGTCAGGAAACCATGACTATCTGTTGATCACAACGAGCTAGTCAACTAGAGGCTCACTAGGGACATATTGTGGTCTAAGTGTTCACACGTGTATTACAATTTCCGGATAATATAGTTATAGCATGAACATAAGACAATTATCATGAACAATGAAATATAATAATACTTTTATTATTGCCTCTAGGGCATATTTCCAACACCTTCAACAAAATATTCTCCTGTGTGAGGTACTTGTTCTGTATGCGGGCTAACTCAATCAGCTTGAAATCTTCAATCTCTGTTGGAGTGAAAAGGTTAGGTAAAGGTTGAGGGATGTCTTCTTCTTTCACCACCGGAGCTTGAACCTCCATGGACTTCTTGATCCCTTCATCCTTGTTGATCTCTTCTAGTTCCTCTCTTTTCAGGTCTATCTTCAATAGCCAAGCATCCTTGTCTTTGTTGTTGGAGGAAGGAGAAGTCATGGTGCTCTAAATCTGCAACGGAAACAGCTCGAAACGAAAACAGAGGATATTTGAGTGATACGGTGGTCAAAACCTTCGGGAGTATATATAATGAATTTTTACCGACCAAAATACGTAACATAGTAGAAAACGGAGTCCGGGAGGCACACGAGGTGCCCACGAGACAGGGGGGCGCGCCCTACAGGGGGGCATGGCCTCCTCTCTCGTGGGAGCCTCGTGTCCCTTTCGGACTACTTCTTTCTTCCTAAAGTTCTTAAATAATCCAAAACCGATAAAAATTGCCATTAGAGTTGTTTTGGAGTCGGTTTACTTACCGTACCACGTACCTATGCCTTTTCGGAGTCTGGAACATTCTGGAAAGTGTCTATTATGTATTCCTCAGGGGTTATGGTTTCAATAATATTAGTTTCAACATTGATAGGATTACCTGAAATGTAATGTTTAATTCTTTGACCGTTTACCACCCTCGGATTTGTGCCTTCGAAGTTGTTGATTTTTATAGCACCAGAACGATAGACCTCCTCGATAATGTAGGGACCTTCCCACTTTGAGAGAAGCTTTCCTGGAAAAAATCTTAAACGAGAGTTGAATAATAACACATAATTTCCTACGTTAAACTCATGATTTTGTATCCTCTTATCATGCCAGCGTTTGACTTTCTCTTTGAAAAGCTTGGCATTCTCATATGCTTGGGTTCTCTATTCATCCAGTGAGCTAATATCAAATAACCTTTTCTCACCGGCAAGTTTAAAGTCATAATTGAGCTCTTTAATAGCCCAATATGCTTTATGTTCAAGTTCAAGAGGTAAATGACATGATTTTCCATAAACCATCTTATATGGAGACATACCCATAGGATTTTTGTATGCAGTTCTATAGGCCCATAATGCATCATCAAGTTTTTTGGACCAATTCTTCCTAGATCTATTCACAGTCTTTTGCAAAATTAATTTGAGCTCTCTATTACTCAACTCTACTTGACCACTAGACTGCGGGTGATAAGGAGATGCTATTATATGATTGACATCATACTTAGCGAGCATCTTACGGAAAGCACCATGAATAAAATGTGAACCACCATCAGTCATAAGATATCTAGGGACTCCAAACCTCGGAAAAATAACTTCTTTAAGCATTTTAATAGAAGTGTTATGATCAAAACTACTAGTTCGAATAGCTCCTACCCACTTAGTAACGTAATCAACAACAACTAAAATATGTGTATAACCATTGGAGGCAGGAAAAGGTCCCATATAATCAAAGCCTCAAACATCAAACGGTTCAATAACAAGAGAATAATTCATAGGCATTTCTTGACGTCTACTAATGTTACCTATTCTTTGACATTCATCACAAGATAAGACAAACTTACGAGCATCTTTGAAGAGAGTAGGCCAATAAAAACCAGATTGTAGTACCTTGTGTGCAGTTCTATCTCCAGCGTGGTGTCCTTCATAGGATTCAGAGTGACACTTGCGTAGGATCTGTTCCTGTTCATGCTCAGGCACACAACGTCTAATAACACCATCTACTCCTTCTTTATAAAGGTGTGGATCATCCTAGACGTAATGTCTTAAATCATAAAAGAACTTCTTCTTTTGCTGGTATGTGAAACTAGGCGGTATATATTTACAACAATGTAATTAGCATAGTCAGCATATCAAGGAGCAGTACGAGAAGCCTTGACGACCGCTAATTGTTCATCAGGAAAACTATCATTAATAGGCAGTGGGTCATCAAGAACATTCTCTAACCTAGACAAGTTGTCTACAACGGGGTTCTCCGCTCCCTTTCTATCAATAATGTGCAATTCAAATTCTTGGAGCAAGAGAACCCATCTAATGAGTCTAGGCTTAGCATCTTTCTTTTCCATAAGATATTTAATAGCAGCATGATCAGTGTGAATAGTAACTTTGGAATCAACAATATAAGGTCTAAACTTATCACATGCAAACACCACTGCTAAGAATTCTTTTTCAGTTGTAGCATAATTTTTCTGGGCACTATCAAGAGTCTTACTAGCATACTGGATAACATTCAATTTCTTATCGACTCTTTGCCCTAAAACAGCACCTACAGCATAATCACTAGCATTGCACATAATTTCAAAAGGTAAATTCCAATCAGGTGGCTGAACAATAGGTGCAGTAATCAAAGCTTTCTTAAGTGTTTCAGATGCTTCTACACAATCATCATCAAAGACAAAAGGAATATCTTTTTGCAATAAATTAGTCGGAGGCCTAGAGATTTTAGAGAAGTCCTTAATGAACCTCTTATAAAAGCCGGCATGACCAAGGAAACTTCTTATACCTTTTATATCCTTGGGACATGGCATCTTTTAAACAGCATCAACTTTGGCTTTATCAACTTCAATACCTCTCTCGGATATCTTGTGCCCCAAGACAATGCCTTCATTAACCATAAAGTGACACTTTTCCCAATTCAGGACGAGATTAGTGTCTTTGCATCTCTGCAAAACTCGATCAAGGTTGCTCAAACAATCATCAAAAGAGGATCCATAGACGGAGAAGTCATCCATGAATACCTCACAAATCTTTTCACAAAAATCAGAGAATATAGCCATCATGCATCTTTGAAAGGTAGCAGGTGCATTACAGAAACCAAAAGGCATACGTCTATAAGTAGAAGTACCAAAAGGGCAAGTAAAAGTAGTTTTAGATTGATCCTTCGCTGACACGGGTATTTGGGAGAAGCCAGAATAACCATCTAGAAAGCAAAAATGTGTGTGTTTGGATAGCCTTTCTAGCATTTGATCAATAAAAGGTTGAAAGGGCATGTAGCCCCTATGTGTGGTTTTGGTAATTAAATGACAATCTCTATGGACTAATGTTTTCAGTGAGATATATTTGAAGGTTTTGTCCATAGATAGTGCCTCAAGGATATTGGACGGAATCAAGGATGAAGTCCATATATATGAAGATAGTGCCTCAAGGATATTGGACGGAATCAAGGATGAAGTCCATATATATACATAGATAGTGCCTCAAGGATATTGGACGGAATCAAGGATGAAGTCCATATATATATGAAGATAGTGCATCAAGGATATTGGACGGAATCAAGGATGAAGTCCATATATATGAAGATATATTTTCCCTATGCTTTGGTATTAAATGACAATTCCTATGGAGCATCAAGTGCATTGAATCTTATATGAAGATATGTTCCATAGTGATGCTTGAAGTGCATTGGGTTGTTTTGTGAAGTCTGATATCAAAGCATCCGAAGAAGTCCTCATGGTATCCTTCTCTGGATACCCTGTGCACACGGGCTTGTACCGTGCGCACGGGGTCGAGTGTCAAATCTTTGGATACCCCGTGCTCACGGGTCCTAGGTGTTGGCTCTCGAGATCCCATATCCAGTGAGGTTTCAAGTTGGTCTTCGGGTACTTCTATTGAAGCCATCAAGATTGGTCTCAATGCCTAATCTAATTATGTTCATGATGGAGTGCATTGGAGGATCTTAAAGATTGATATATTTGGGCTTCTGAGGATCAAGGCTTGAGAGAGTAATCAAAGAGAAGAATTCAAGTTATGGTTTCAAGACAAGATCATGGTGAGCTCATGTGTTGGGTTTAGGTTGATCAAGTCTTGAAGAAAACAACTAGAGTGAAGAATTCATTGTGCCTCTCAAGATATTATGATGGAGGGCTTTTAAGGATCAAGGGCTTGAGAGAATAATCAAAGAGAAGAATTCAAGTTATGATCTCAAGACAAGATCATGGTGAGCTCATGTGTTGGGTTTCGATTGATCAAGTCTTGATGCAAGCAACTAGAGTGACGAATTCATTATGCCTCTCAAGATATTGTGATGGAGTTTTAGAAGGGCAAGTGGTGACCAAGATGATATTCATAGTGGAACTTGATATGGTCATGGAAGAGTCTTTGGTGATATAGTCTTGAAGCAATGAAGGGAAATTAAGAGTTCATTGTGGCTTTCAAGAAACCAATATGGAGCTTCGAGTAAAGATGTTGGTTGACCAAGATGAAGCTCGAAGATTATATCTAAGTGGTCAACTCTCAAAGCACAAACATTGTACCACGTGAGATCAAGTGATCTAGTGGTATGGTAAGTAATTGTGAATTGTGCTTTGTTACCTAACCCATGCTATGTGTTTGGTATGTCTATGTGGGTTAGGTGTTTCTCATGGGCTTGCATCAAAAGGAAAGATCTCAAGTAGCCTATGTGTGGATGACATCAAGTGGTGATGGTCATCGGGTTCGAGGAGTCCAAGTGCAAGATGAGAAGCCGGAGGTTATATGCTTTGAAGCTTGCGGTCCACATCATGATAATGCTCATTTGAAGATGGGCTTAAGTTAAGGCTTCCCTCATTGCAATATGAGGAATCAATTCAAGCATCTTCACCAAGTGGTTGTGGACAAGAAAGGGATTCCAACTTGAGACAAGCATTGGAGTCATCACCAAGCTCAAGTTGAATATGCAAGGCAAAGCTATACCTTAGCTAGGTTTTCCTAGTTTTGCCGGTCTCTTGGTGCTTGGAGGGAGACCGGATTATAGGTTTGATAGCCGTACTATCAAGAGGGACTCTCGGGCAAGTAGCTTGATCATGTCGCATGTAGAGAGCTCAAACCTTTTCATTACTTTCATCATTATTTATTGTTGATCTTGGGTGTTTCTCTATGTGAGGACCTTGGGCTTTTCCATAGCTTCAAAACAAGCCCAAGATCATCGAATTCGGAGTCCGTATGCCAAAGTTATCACTGTTTTAGTGGGCAGCTGCAGGCTGTTCTGGGTACCCCGTGGACACGGGGTTTTTGACCCCCGTGGGCACGGGGCCCCGTGCACACGGGCTTGTACCGTGTGCACGGGACCCCGTGGGCACGGGGTCTAAACCCTCGTGGGCACGGGGTGTCCAGGAAGTGTCCGTTGGAGCCCCAACGGCTAGTTTTGGAAGTTGGCTATAAAAGAGCCCTTCCTCCCCACCGGTTTGGGGGTTGTTCATTCACATTCTAAACATCATTTTGAGCCTCTTACCACCTCTCGCAAACCCCTATCTCTCTTCTAAGTGAAGGGGGATTTGTGGATGGATCTTGGAGTCATTTGTTGATTTCCTCCATTGCATCCCCTCTCTTCAATCTCCCACTTCCTTGAGTTGCATCTTGTGAGGTTGAGAGAGTGAGTTGAGCATTTGTTGCTTGACCTTGCATTGCATTTGTTACATTGGTTTGAGCTCCCCGCATCGATTTGTTCGTGTGAGAGCCCGTGAGTTTATTACTCTTGGAGGCTTCGCCTCCTAGACGGTTTGGTGATATATTGAGAAGATTGTGAAGAGGCCTATGTGGCCAAGGTTCCCCCGGAAGCTTCCTTTTGTGGTGTGCTCCGAGGAAGGGTGTTCAAGTGGCCTAGGTGGTCAAGTTCCTCTGGAAGCTTCCGTGGTTGTGGTGTGCTCCGAAGAGGTTTGTAAAGGTGTGGTGGTCGCCTTCAAGACCAACCCCGAGTGAACCGAGGCTCATCCGTTGGGGGTGACTCGAAAGGGAGAATACGGTGAGTCACTTGGTGACGCCCCGGAGCTTTGGCTACGGCACCGCTCTAACGGAGATTAGCACTCTCATGAGTGTGAACTTCGGGATAAATCCGCGTCCCCGACTCACTTGTGGTTATCTCATACCCACACCCTTTACTTTCCGCAATTCATACTTGCCCATATTGATATATCTTGTGATAGTTGAATTGCTTTGTTGTTCCTTCATTTCCATATCTTGTGATATAGTTTGTGCTTGCTAGTTTGCTTAATTGCCTATCTTGTTTAGCATAGGTTGTTGGTGCACTTAGTTGAGCCTAGCATATTTAGGATTTGTGCTTGAAAAGTATCTGTTAGTTTAATTCCGCATTAGGATAAAGCCAAATCCGTAAAAGTTTTAAAACTCCTATTCACCCCCCTCTAGTCATCATCTAGATCATTTCAAAGGCAAAGGGTAATGATCTTTCTTAGTAGCTTTATTTAACTTACGAAAAATCATTTACCATCCTATAACCTGTAATAATTCTTTGAGGGATCAATTCATCTTTATCATTAGGAAAACGGTAATACCTCCCTTTTTGGGGACACAAAGGATAGGGCTTACCCATTCACTATCAGCAACGGGATAAATAATACCTGCCTCAAGGAGCTTTAGTATCTCCTTTCTTACCACTTCCTTCATCTTGGGAGTTAATCGTCTTTGAGGATCTCTAACTGGTTTGGCATCTTTCTGCACTGAAATTTCGTGTTGACATAATGTGGGACTAATGCCCTTAAGATCATCCAGAGTATATCCAATAGCAGCTCGGTGCTTCTTCAGAGTTTTCAATAATCTTTCTTCTTCTTTTTCTGAAAGGTTAGCACTAATAATAACCGGATATATTTCATCAAGATAAGCATACTTAAGATTATCAGGTAATGGTTTGAGTTCAAACACGGGATCACCCTTGGGTGGAGGGGGATCCCCAAGAATTTCAATGGGAAGATTATGTTTCAGCATAGGTTCCTGTTTAAGGAACACTTCATCTATTTCTTCCCTTTCCTTCATAAACATATAGTTTTCATGGTCTAGCAAATATTGTTCTAACGGATCAGTTGGAGGAACAGCAATGGAAGCAAGACCAACAATTTCATACTTACTAGATGGTTCCCTTTCATGAGGTTGTCTACTAAACTTGCAAAATTAAACTCATGAGACATACCATCTATGCCAATAGTGACAATATTCCTTTCACAATGAATCTTAGCACTAGCTGTATTCAAGAAGGGTCTACCAAAAATAATGGGACAAAAATCATCTTGTGGGGAAGCAAGAACAAGAAAATCGGCAGGGTATTTAACCTTCCCACACAAAACTTCAACATCTCTAACAATCCCAATAGGTTTGATGGTATCCCTATTAGCAAGCTTAATAGTAACATCAATGTCTTCTAATTCAACAGGTGCAATATCGTGCATAATTTCTTTATAAAGATCATAAGGTATCGCACTAGCACTAGCGCCCATATCACATAAGCCATGATAACAATGATCTCCTATTTTAACAGAAATAACAGGCATGCCTACAACAGGTCTGCGTGTCTTAGTATCAGGTCTAGCAATATTAGCAGTCTCACCCAAGAAAGAAATAACATGCCCATCTAAATCCTCATCCAAGAGATATTTAACCATAGCAATACTAGGTTCAACATTAATTTGTTCAGGAGGTGTATAGGTCCTAGTATTACTCTTACGAACAACAGTCAAAGCTTTAGCGTGATCTTTTATTCTAACAGGAAAAGGAGGTTTTTCAACATAAGCAGTAGGAACAATGGGATCACTATATGTAATAGTCTTTTCTTCGACTGTAATAGGTGCAACTACTTTCACTTCAACAGGAGGATTATATTTAAACCACTTCTCTTTAGGGAGATCAACGTGAGTAGCAAAAGATTCACAAAAAGTAGCTACTATCTCAGAGTCAAGTCCATACTTAGAGCTAAATCCACGGAAAGCATCGGTATCCATAAAAGATTTAACACAATCGAACGTAGGTGTCATACCTGACTCCTTACCATCGTCGGAACCCCAATATTCAGAGTTGAGTTTAATTCTTTCCAATAAGTCCCATTTGAAATCAATATTCTTCAGCATATAAGAACCAGCACAGGAAGTATCGAGCAGGTTGCGATTATCAAGAGAAAGCCGAGCATGAAAATTCTGAATAATCATTTCCCGAGAGAGCTCATGATTGGGGCATGAATACAACATTGACTTAAGCCTCCCCCAAGCTTGAGTGATGCTTTCTCCTTTGCGAGGCCAGAAATTATATATGTAATTACGATCACGATGAACAAGATGCATAGGATAGAACTTTTGGTGAAATTCCAACTTCAATCGCTTATAATTCCAAGATCTCGTATCATCACATAGCCTATACCATGTCATTGCATCTCCCTTCAAAGATAAAGGGAAGACCTTCCTTTTGACAACATCATCGGGAAACCTGCAAGCTTAAATAGTCCACAAACTTCATCCACAAAGATAAGGTGTAAATCGGGATGCAATGTTCCGTCTCCTGCAAAAGGATTAGCTAACAGTTTTTCTATCATACACAAAGGAATCTCAAAGTGAATATTTTCATAAAGTTCAGTAGGTTGAGGAGCATCT
The DNA here is from genome assembly GCF_018294505.1 of Triticum aestivum. NCBI lineage: Eukaryota > Viridiplantae > Streptophyta > Magnoliopsida > Poales > Poaceae > Triticum > Triticum aestivum. The sequence goes on along the minus strand of NC_057798.1, from coordinate 808,808,195 downwards.
CTTTGCTCTTCTGGTTGGGGTGAAGATACCCCAAACAAGCCCCTCAAAGGATTAGTTTCCATAGTGACAAGTAACAGAAAATTTCAGCACACTATATAAATGTTTCCTTACCAAGTCCCACTCACCAAAAGCGCTACGCTCCCCGGCAACGGTGCCAGAAAAGAGTCTTGATGACCCACTAGTGTAGGGGATCTATCGTAGTCCTTTCGATAAGTAAGAGTGTCGAACCCAACAAGGAGTAGAAGGAAATGATAAGCGGTTTTTAGTAAGGTTTTCTCTGCAAGCACTGAAATTGTAGGTAATAGATAGTTTTGTGATAAGATAAATAGTAACAAGCAAAAAGTAAATAAAGTAAATAAGGTGCAGCAAGGTGGCCCAATCCTTTATGTAGCAAAGGATAAGCCTGTACAAATTCTAATAATGAAGAAGGAGCTCCCGAGGACACATTGGAAATTATCGTCAAGCTAGTTTTCATCACATTCATAAGATTTGCGTTCGGTATTTTGATAATTTGATATGTGGGTGGACCGGTACTTGGGTACTGCCCTAACTTGGACAAGCATCCCACTTATGATCAACCCCTATTGCAAGCATCCGCAACTACAAAAAGGAGTATTAAGGTAAACCTAACCACAACATTAAACATATGGGTCCATATCAACCCCTAACGAAACAACGCATAAACTAGGATTAAAGCTTCTGTCACTCTAGCAACCCATCATCTACTTATTACTTCCCTATGCCTTCCTCTAGGCCCAAATAATGGTGAAGTGTCATGTAGTCGATGTTCACATAACACCACTGGAGGAAAGACAACATGTTGGGGAACGTGGTAATTTCAAAAAATTTCCTCCGCACACGCAAGATCATGGCGATGGCATAGCAACGAGAGGGGGAGTGTATCTTCATACCCTTGAAGATTGCTAAGCGGAAGCGTTTATCAACGCGGTTGATGTAGTCGTACGTCTTCACGATCCGACCGATCCAAGTACCGAACGCACGGCACCTCCGAGTTCTGCACACGTTCAGCTCGATGACGTCCTCGCCTTCTCGATCCAGCAAGACGGGCGAAGTAGTAGATGAGTTCCGGCAGCACGACGGCGTGGTGACGGTGTTGGTGAAGAACAATCTCCGCAGGGCTTCGCCTAAGCGCTGCGGAAACTATGGCGGAGGATAAACTAGAGGGGACGGGGTTGCCGGCACATGGCTTGGTGTTTCTTGATGTGTCTTTGGTGCTAGCCCTGCCCCTCTATCTATATGTTGAGCCTTGGGGTCGAAACTTGGAGTAAAAGCCTCCACAAAGTCGGTTTCACCCGAAAGGCAAGAGTCCTTCTCGGACTCCAGGGCCAGACGCCAGGGTTCCCAGCGTCTGGACCCAGACGCCAGGGACCCTGGCGTCTGGCCCCTGGACTCCGCAAAACTTCCTTTTGCGCTTTCCAAAAACCTTGTGGGCTTTCCCCTTTGGCCCAAATAACGTGTTCTCGTACCCAAACATTTCGGGAAACATCCGGAACCCCTTCCGGTGAATTCCGGAACCCTTCCGGAGATCAAACACTATTATTCCATATATCAAATTTTTATCTCCGGACCATTCCGGAGTTCCTCGTCATGTCCATGATCTCATCCGGGACTCCGAACAACATTCGGTTACCAACATGCATAACTCATATAATACTATATCGTCAATAAAACATTAAGCGTGCGGACCCTACGGGTTCGAGAACAATGTAGACATGACCTAAAACCGTTCTCGGTCAATAACCAATAGCGGGACCTAGATGCCCATATTGGTTCCTACATATTCTACGAAGATCTTTATCGGTCAAACCGCATAACAACATACATTGTTCCCTTTGTCATCGGTATGTTACTTGCCCGAGATTTGATCGTCGGTATCCAATACCTAGTTCAAGTTCGTTACCGGCAAGTCTCTTTACTCGTTCTGTAATGCATCATCCCGTAACCAGCTCATTGGTCACATTGCATGCAATGCTTATAATGATGTGCATTACCGAGAGGGCCCAGAGATACCTCTCCGACAATCGGAGTGACAAAACCTAATCTCGAAATACGCCAACTCAACATGTACCTTCGGAGACACCTGTAGTACTCCTTTATAATCACCCAGTTACGTTGTGACGTTTGTTAGTACCCAAAGTGTTCCTCCGGTAAACGGGAGTTGCATAATCTCATTGAGGGAGTGCTGGACTAGGGGGTGTCCGGATAGCCGGACTATCGTTATCCGCCGGACTCCAAGACTACGAATATAGAAGATTGAAGACTCCGGCTCGTGTCCGGAAGGTACTTTCCTTGGCGTGGAAGGCAAGCTTGGCGATACGGATATGTAGATCTCCTACCATTGTAACCGACTCTGTGTAACCCTAGCCTCTCCGGTGTCTATATAAACCGGAGGGCTTTAGTCCGTAGGACGAACATACATTACAACAATCATACCATAGGCTAGCTTCTAGGGTTTAGCCTCCTTGATCTCGTGGTAGATCTACTCTTGTACTACCCACATCATCAATATTAATCAAGCAGGACGTAGGGTTTTACCTCCATCGAGAGGGCCCGAACCTGGGTAAAAACGCTGTGTCCCTTGTCTCCTGTTACCATCCGCCTAGACGCACAGTTCGGGACCCCCTACCCGAGATCCGCCGGTTTTGACACCGACATTGGTGCTTTCATTGAGAGTTCCTCTGTGTCGTCACCGATAGGCTTGATGGCATTTTCAACCAACAACACTGTCCTGGGTGAGATTTTTCCCCCAGACAGATCTTTGTATTCGGCGGCTTCGCACTGCGGGCCAATTCTCTTGGCCATCTGGAGCAGATCGAAAGCTACACCCCTAGCCGTCAGGTCAGATTCGGAAGCTTAAACTTCACGGCCGATGTCCATGGAGACTTGATCTTCGACGGACTCGGGCCACAGCCGAGCGCGCCGCACTGTGACGATGGGCACGATCTAGCTCTGCCGCCGGACAGTGCCTTGGTGGCCGCACTCGCATCCGCTCCGGCCATTAGCCCGGAGCCAATCGCCCATATCGAGGGCCGGTGGGTAGACGCCGCCCTGGGGGCTTCAACATCCATGGCGATGGAGCCGAATACTGATCTTGTCCCCTGCGAAACCCGTGATTCCGAGGTGCCGGACTCCTCGCCGGACTCCGAACCTCCCGCGCCCCTACCAATTGGTCCGGATTGGGCGCCGGTCATGGAATTCACCGCCGCGGACATTTTCCAACACTCGCCTTTTGGCAATATCCTGAATTCACTGAAGCGTCTCTCGCTATCAGGAGAGTCCTGGCCGGACTATGGCCAGGACGGTTGGAGTTCGGACGATGAAGAAATTCAGAGCCCACCCACCACCCACTTTGTAGCCACTGTCGAGGATCTAACCGACATGCTAGACTATGACTCCGACGACATCGATGCTATGGACGACGATGCCGGAGACGAACAAGAACCAGCGCCCACAGGGCACTGGAAGACCACCTCGTGATACGACATATACATGGTGGACACCCCAAAAGATGGGGATGGCGAAGAAGTAGCGGAGGCAGATTCTCTAAAGAAGCAGCCCAAACGCCGACGTCAGCGGCGCCGCTCTAAATCCCGCCACAGCAAGAATGGAGATTCTGGCACAGGAGACAATAACACTCCGGAGAGTGCCGAAGACAATCCCCTCCAGCAAGACTCAGCGCAGGAGGATGCAGAAGCAAGCCCTCATGACAGGGCGGCAGACGAAGGAGCTGAGGATGATAACTATATGCCTCCCTCCGAAGACGAAGCAAGCCTCAACGATGACGAATTCGTCGTACCCGAGGATCCCGTCGAACAAGAGCGCTTCAAGCGCAGGCTCATAGCCACGGAAAATAGCCTAAAGAAAAAGCAGCAATAGCTCCAAGCTGATCAAGATCTGCTGGCCGATCGATGGACCGAGGTCCTCGCGGCCGAAGAATATAAACTCGAACGCCCCTCCAAAAGTTACCCAAGACGCAAGCTGCTCCCCCGATTAGAGGAGGAAGCATACATACCTTCATCACCAGCGCACGACATGGCTGACCGACCACCCCGTGGTCGTGACAGAGAGGCATCCAGGCCCCCAGCCAAATCCGCACCCCTGCATCGCCCCAAGAGTACGAAGCCAAGAGGGAACACGCTGGACTTGCGAGATATACTGGAGGACAAGGCAAGACAATCCAGATCCATTTACGGATCACGTGGGCGCCCCACTACCCACGACGAATATCGTCGCGCCGGACATAACAATCCCGGCCGGGCCGAACACAGCAGACAGTGCTCTCTCGAGCTGCGTCGCGATATCGCCCAATACAGGGGTGCCGCACACCCTCTATGCTTCACTGACGAAGTTATGGATCATCAGATCCCCGAAGGGTTTAAACCCGTAAACAATGAATCTTACGATGGCACAACAGACCCCGCGGTTTGGATCGAAGACTATCTTCTCCACATTCACATGGCCCGCGGTGACGATCTCCATGCCATCAAGTACCTCCCACTCAAGCTTAAAGGACCAGCTCGGCATTGGCTAGATAGCTTGCCCGCAGAGTCAATTGGGTGCTGGGAGGACCTGGAAGCCGCATTCCTCGACAACTTTCAGGGCACGTATGTGCGACCATCGGACGCCGATGACCTAAGCCACATCATTCAGCAGCCAGACGAATCGGCCAGACAATTTTGGACGCGGTTCTTGACAAAGAAAAACCAAATCGTCGACTGTCCGGATGCAGAGGCCCTTGCAGCCTTCACATAACATCCAGGACGAATGGCTAGCCCGGCACCTGGGGCAGGAAAAGCCGAAATCCATGGCAGCCCTCACATCGCTAATGACCCGCTTTTGTGCGGGAGAGGACAGCTGGCTAGCTCGCAGCAACAATCTCCGTAAAAACTCTGGTAGTCCGGATACTAAGGACAACAACGGCATGTCACGTCGAATCAAAAACAAGCGCCGCATTAACAACGACGATAAGGAGGATACGGCAGTCAATGCCGGATTCCGAGGCTCTAAACCCGGTCAGCGGAAGAAGCCATTCAAAAGAACCACTCCGGGTCCGTCCAATCTGGACCGAATACTCGATCGTCTATGCCAAATACATGGCACCTCTGAAAAGCCAGCTAACCACACCAATAAAGACTGTTGGGTGTTCAAGCAGGCCGGCAAGTTAATTGCCGAAAACAATGACAAGGGGCTAAATAGCGACGACGAGGAAGAGACCCGGCCGCCGAACAATAGAGGACAGAAGGGTTTCCCCCCGCAAGTGCGGACGGTGAATATGATATACGCGACCCATATACCCAAGAGGGAGAGGAAGCGTGCACTACGGGACGTCTATGCGATGGAGCCAGTCGCCCCAAAGTTCAACCCATGGTCCTCTTGCCCGATCACTTTCGATCGAAGAGACCATCCGACCAGCATACGCCATGGCGGATTCGCCGCATTTGTTTTAGACCCAATCGTCGATGGGTTCCACCTGACGAGAGTCCTGATGGACGGCGGTAGCAGCCTGAACCTGCTTTATCAGGATACAGTGCGCAAAATGGGCATAGACCCATCAAGGATTAAACCTACAAAGACAACCTTTAAAGGTGTCATCCCAGGAGTGGAAGCCAACTGTACAGGCTCAGTCACACTGGAAGTGGTCTTCGGATCACCGGATAACTTCCGAAGCGAAGAGTTAATCTTCGACATAGTCCCGTTTCGTAGCGGCTATCATGCTCTGCTCGGACGAACCGCGTTTGCAAAATTCAACGCGGTGCCGCATTATGCATACCTAAAGCTCAAGATGCCAGGCCCTCGCGGAGTCATCACGGTCAATGGAAATACGGAATGCTCCCTCCGAACGGAGGAACATACAGCGGCTCTCGCGGCAGAAGTACAGAGCAGCCTTCTCAGGCAATTCTCAAGTCCGGCAATTCAAAAGCCGGATACAGCAAAACGCGCCCGGAGCAACGCCAACCGAGACCACCTGGCGCGATCAGAGCACGCGTAGCAATGCGGCCCCAACCCTCGCCCGCGCATGATCGCAAGAATAACACTCCGCGTACACCATTACGCTTTGGAGATACCATGGGCGTAGGGAAAGGGGCACGATCACAAGGGACCAAGAGTGCGGCTCGACCACACCAGGGGCTCACACTAGCGCCCCCCTTGTTTTTATTTTTATCTTTTCTTCTTTTGTGTATACAGGACTCCGGTAATCAGAAGCCCTGTCCGATGGCGAACTCGCCGAACTCATGATGCAACAGTCAGGGACTAAAGAAGGCTGCGACGAACACTCAGGTGGTCTCAATTGCGAGCATTAAATTCAATTACATACACCAAGTTTGCAGCTTATCCCTGGAGGGGGACATGTTTACTTAGTCCAAATCCCTTGCTTACCGCACTATTTGTATCAGTCCGCTCTATTAGCAGACTTTCTTTCATAAATAATGCAGCACGTTTTTATTTGCAATTGCATTACCTTTTATGTATACGTTCATTACATGACGTCTTGCACCCGTATATTTTGGTACGGCCGAATACTCCAGGGGCTTCTGTTCCCCAATTTATGGTATGATAAAGTCCGAACACTTTCACAAGTGCGGCACCCCGAACTTATAGCATTATATGAATTGGCTCTGAATCATGTCTTGGGTCAATAGTTGGGTTTGCCCGGCTCCCACGTTTTGGTGCCTTACGTTCCGTTCTGTCGGCTAAGGTGGCACTGGGAGAACCACTGCGACTGCGCCCCGGTTGAGCCGGGTTAACGCCTCAGTGGAGAAAGCTAAAACTGACTGGCATGATATGGCGAGAGACCGGTCACTGTTCGAGAGGTTCTTTCGGGTCCTTAAAGACTCACGCCGCTTCGAGCGAAGTTCTGGATGATGTCCGATGAAGGCGTGGATAGCGCCCCGGATTCGGTCTTCCGAATACCAGGGGCTTCGCCGAAATTTAAAATTATAGAATTCTATGGCTAAGTGAGAGTGTTCAAGCATTATAAGTCCGGTTGCCTTGTTCGTCGTGTTGAGCGCCTCCCTAGATGGACCCAAAAATGGGAACAAGAGTGCTCAAGTTTATCATCGAACACCCCAGCACTCGTGGCTTGGGGGCTGAAGCCAACGACTTGCCATCTCTCAGATTTAACAAACGGCCGCACAGAAGGTAATATTTTAAATTAAACAAGCGTTGCTCATGGCGCATATAAACGAAGTTTTCAGCGCCCAGGATAAAAACACAGCGAGTTCACTCAAAGATTACATTTCGGGGCACTCATCTGCAATATCGCAGGCTCCCTTCAGGACAACTTTATAATATCGCTCCGGCGTGCGATGCTCCTTGCCAGGCGGCGGTGGATCCGTGAGAAGCTTCTCCGCATCCAGTTTGCCCCATTGCACCTTTATGCGGGCAAGGGCCCGACGAGCGCCTTCAATACAGGCCGAGCACTTGATGACGTCCAGCCTGGGGCATGCATCCAACAGCCGCCGCACAAGGCCAAAGTAGCTTCCTGGCATGGCCTGTCCAGGCCACAGCCAGACCATGAGACCCTTCATGGCCTCCTCAGCTACCTTGTGGAGTTCGACCAGCTGCTTCAGCTGGTCGCTTGGAGGCACCGGATGGCCGGCCTCAGCGTACTGAGACCAGAAGACCATCTCCGTCGAGCTCCCCTCCTCGCCACGATAGAATGAGGCGGCATCAGATGCACTACGCGGCAGATCTGCAAACGCCCCTGGAGAGCTCCGAATACGGGTAAGTATCCGGTAATTTACATTAACATGCTTGCTCTGCATGAAAAACGCCTTACCCGCAGCTATCTTCTTTATATCCTCTACCTCCTGAAGGGCCTTCTGGGCCCCGGCCTTGGCGGACTTGGCACTCTCAAGAGCCGAGGCAAGCTCAGACTCTCGAGTCTTGGAGTCACGCTCCAAACTCTCATGCTTTTCCATGAGAGCCTGGAGCTCTTGCCGAACTTCCGCCACCAGCGCCTCTTGTTTTTCTCGCTCAGCCCGTTCCGCGGCCGCATTGCGTTCGGCCGCGGACACGGCATCCTTCAGGGCTGCCACCTCCTTCGTGCCCCTGCAATCCACATATTATCCTTGTTAATCTTGTTTGCAACCAAAACCCTTTTCTGTAAGGTACTTATTCAAAGAGGTGTTACTCACCTTCTTTCTCCTCGAGCTGCTTCTTTGCATGGCCGAGCTCTTGCTCGGACCGCTCGAGGTTCTTTTTCAGCACATCGACCTCCGCCGTTAATGCGGTAGAGGCCAGCAGCGCAGCCTGCAAACCCATATTGACATATTTTTTAGCAACCCTGCGTATATCTTGTTAGATCCTTAGTCCGGCTTTTCTTTCCGAACACCGAACTAAGCATCAGGGGCTACTGTCTATGCGGTATTACATTACACAATTTTAACTTCTTACCTCAAAGCCTGTTAGAAGGCTGCTGCAGGCTTCGGCAGCCCGCTTTTGGCGAGCTGAACCTTCTCAATCACCGCACTCATGACAGTGCGGTGTTCTTCCTCGATGGAAGCGCCTTTAAGCGCCTCCAACAGGTTATCCGGCGCCTCCGGATTGACGGACGCCGCCGGCGTCGTGGTCCTGCCCCTCTTTCGAAGGGGCCGCTTGCCGGACTCTGGAGCCACTGCGGGTTCCGGTGTAGAGTCCGGCACGAAGTCCGGGAGGCTGCCTGACGGCACCTCCGGAGCCTCCTCCTGATGGGTCCCTCTGTGGGATCCCACCTCGGCGTCCTCGTCGACGCGTGGGGTAGAGGCAGTCGGGATGGAATTTACATCCGACGAGGCCAACGACCCGCTCATCGAGTCGGGGAGATCGTTAACGGCCGGACTACGGGCAGAATGCGGCGTTAGAAGGACAATGCATGACATACAATATACGGCATATAAACGATCCGAATACTTACGATCCTACCGGACGCCTGGCCCTCGGAGGCCACTCATCCTCGCCAACGTCGATGTTGGCGAAACTGTCCGGGGGGATAGTTCTCCCCCTCTTGGACCCTTCGGCCTCCCCAGTTGGGGAAGCCTTCCTTTTCTTCTCTCCCTCCTCCAGGAGAGAATACTCCTCCTCCTCGTCTTCAGGGGAAGAGTCCTCGTCGTCGTCAGACGCCTGATTACGGGAACTCTTTCGAGTCCCCGTGGCCACCTTCTTGGCCTTCTTCTCCGGCACCACGTGCGGTGCCGGAACCAGCAGCCCTGTTATGCGGGCGTTCACTGGGTCTTCTGGCATGGGAGCCGGGCTGATAAGCAGCTTGGCTTTCTCCATCCATTCCTGTCAAAGGAAAGGGCAGAGTGAAATCCCAATAAAAGCTAATTTAATTATCACAAGTGTCCCGTAATGGGGTTGAATCACTTACCGCGTCAGTTGGACACTGCGCGCTGAATCCGCGATCTCTCGTCTCGGATGCGGGGGCTTCGGCGCCCTTGAACAGCACCCTCCAGGCGCCTTCGTATGTTGTATCGAAGAGCCCGCTTAGCGCCTGGTGCTGTTCCGGATCGAACTCCCACAGAGTAAATGCCCGTTCTTGGCATGGGAGGATCCGCCGGAGGAGCATGACTTGGACCACGTCGACAAGCCGGAGACTTTCGCTCACCATCTTCTTGATGCAGGCTCGGAGTCCCGTCACCTCCACCGGATTACCCCACTGCAAGCCCTTCTCTTTCCAGGAGGTGAGCTGCGTGGGGATTCCAGATCTAAACTCGGGGGCCGCCGCCCATGTGGGCTTGCGCGGCTCGGTGATGTAGAACCACCCCGATTGCCACCCCTTGACGGAATCCACGAAGGTCCCTTCTAGCCAAGGGACGTTGGGCAATTTGCCCAACATGGCGCTTCCGCATTCCGCTTGCGTGCCCTTCACAACCTTCGGCTTGACGTTGAAGGTCTTGAGCCACAGGCCGAAGTGGGGCTGGATGCAGAGGAAGGCCTCACACACGACGACGCCGAGATGTTGAGGATAGTTCGGCGCCAGATCGTGGAAATCCAGGCCGTAGTAAAACATGAGCCCTCGGACAAATGGGTGGAGCGGAAAGCCCAGTCCGCGGAGGAAGTGGGGGAGGAAGACGACCCTCTCTTGAGGCCCAGGGGTGGGGATGAGCTGCCCCTCGTCGGGCAGCCGATGCGCAATATCGCCGGAAAGGTATCCGGCGTCACGCAGCTTGGTGATGTCCTCCTCCTTGACGGTGGAGACCAACCATTTACCTCCCGCTCCGGACATATTCGGAGAAGGTCGAGGAGAGATGCGCAGGCTTGAGCGTTGGAGCTTGAGTGCGCGGGGATGGATAAGCAAAGGAGGAAGAAGGCGTAGGTGAGGAGGTAAATCCTTATCCCATATATATAGGCGGACTAAACTATGCGTCCCCCACCAGCCTGGTAAAACTCGCTTATCTCCCAAGCACCACCATCAATGGCGCGGTTGGGTTACCCACGTCCGTATTGATGAGAATCCCGGAATAAAGGGAAACACGATCTCTGCTTTGACAAGACATGCCAAGGAAACCGCTTCGCTAAACGTGCTGAGGTGGAATAAGTAAAAAGACGATTCAAACAAGGGCTTGGTAGCGGTGTGATGTCACGCCGCATAATACGTCAGCAGATTGATTCAGTGTATATGTTTTATTCTCTCTACGGTGGAATGTGGAAATTATTTTTGCAGAGCCGGACACTATCCTGGTGTTCATTATCTTCTCTGGATTATTCAAGGGAGGAACCCGTCTTGCAATGCCGAACATTATGCACGCCGGACTTATCGTCATTGAAGACTGGTTCAGGGGCTACTGAGGGAGTCCTGGACTAGGGGGTGTCCGGATAGCCGGACTATCGTTATCCGCCGGACTCCAAGACTACGAAGATAGAAGATTGAAGACTCCGGCTCGTGTCCGGAAGGTACTTTCCTTGGCGTGGAAGGCAAGCTTGGCGATACGGATATGTAGATCTCCTACCATTGTAACCGACTCTGTGTAACCCTAGCCTCTCCGGTGTCTATATAAACTGGAGGGCTTTAGTCCGTAGGACGAACATACATTACAACAATCATACCATAGGCTAGCTTCTAGGGTTTAGCCTCCTTGATCTCGTGGTAGATCTACTCTTGTACTACCCACATCATCAATATTAATCAAGCAGGACGTAGGGTTTTACCTCCATCGAGAGGGCTCGAACCTGGGTAAAAACGTTGTGTCCCTTGTCTCCTGTTACCATCTGCCTAGAAGCACAGTTCGGGACCCCTTACCCGAGATCCGCCGGTTTTGACACTGACACTCATAGTTACAGGAACATGTATAAGTCATGAAGAAAGCAATAGCAACATACTAAACGATCAAGTGCTAAGCTAACGGAATGGGTCAAGTCAATCACATCATTCTCCTAATGATGTGATCCCGTTAATCAAATGACAACTCTTTTGTCCATGGCTAGGAAACATAACCATCTTTGATAAACGAGCTAGTCAAGTAGAGGCATACTAGTGACACTATGTTTGTCTATGTATTCACACATGTATTATGTTTCTGGTTAATACAATTATAGCATGAATAATAAACATTTATCATGAAATAAGGAAATAAATAATAACTTTATTATTGCCTCTAGGGCATATTTCCTTCAGTCTCCCACTTGCACTAGAGTCAATAATCTAGTTCACATCGTCATGTGATTTAACACCAATATTCATATCTGTATATGATTAACACCAATAGTTCACATCTTCATGTGACCAACACCCAATGGGTTTACTAGAGTCAATAATCTAGTTCACATCACTATGTGATTAACACCCAAAGAGTACTAAGGTGTGATCATGTTTTGCTCGTGAGAGAAGCTTAGTCAACGGGTCTGTCACATTCAGAGCCGTATGTATTTTGCAAATATTCTATGTCTACAATGATCTGCACGGAGCTACTCTAGCTAATTGCTCCCACTTTCAATATGTATCCAAATTGAGACTTAGAGTCATCTGGATTGGTGTAAAAGCTTGCACCGATGTAACTCTTTATGACGGACTCTTTTATCACCTCCATAATCGAGAAATATTTCCTTAGTTCTCACTAAGGATTTTCTTGACCGCTGTCCAGTGATCTACTCTTAGATCAAAATTGTATTCCTTCGTTAAACTCAGAGCAAGGTATACAATAGGTCTGGTTCACAGCATAGCATACTTTATAGAACCTGTGACTGAGGCATAGGGAATGACTTTTCATTCTTTTTCTATTTTCTGCCATGGTCGTGTCTTGAGTCTTACTCAACTTCACACCTTTGCATCACAGGCAAGAACTCTTTCTTTGACTGTTCCATTTTGAACTATTTCAAAATCTTGTCAAGGTATGTACTCATTGAAAATCTTATCAAGCGTCTTGATCTATCTCAATAGATCTTGATGCTCAATATGTAAGTAGCTTTACTGAGGTCTTTCTTTTAAAGAACTCCTTTCAAACACTCCTTTATGCTTTGTAGAATAATTCTACATTATTTCCGATCAACAATATGTCATTCACATATACTTATCAGAAATGTTGTAGTGCTCCCACTCACTTTCTTGTAAATACAGGCTTCACCGTAAGTCTGTATAAAACTATATGCTTTGATCAACTTATCAAAGCGTATATTCCAACTCCGAGATGCTTGCACTAGTCCATACATGCACATTTTGTTAACACCTTTAGGATCGAAAAAACCTGTTGGTTGCATCACATACAACTCTTCTTTAATAACTCCATTAAGGAATGCAGTTTTGTTTATCCATTTGCCAGATTTCATAAAATCCGGCAATTGCTAACATGATTCGGACAGACTTAGCATCCATACGAGTGAGAAAATCTCATCGTATTCAACCCCTTGAACTTGTTGAAAACCTTTTGCAACAAGTCGAGCTTAGTGGATAGTAACACTACTATCAGTGTCCGTCTTCCTCTTGAAAATCCATTTATTTAACATGGCTTGCTGATCATCGAGCAAGTCAATCAAAGTCCATACTTTGTTCTCATACATGGATCATATCTCAGATTTTATGGCCTCAAGCCATTTCGCGGAATCTGGGCTCATCATCGCTTCCTCATAGTTCATAGGTTCATCATGGTCTAGTAACATGACTTCCAGAACAGTATTACCCTATCACTCTAGTGCGGACTGTACTTTGGAAGACCTACGAGGTTCCGTAGTAACTTGATCTGAAGTTTCATGATCATCATCATTAGCTTCCTCACTAATTGGTGTAGGAATCACTGGAACTGATTTCTGTGATGAACTACTTTCCAATTCGGGAGAAGGTACAAATTACCTTATCAAGCTCTACTTTCCTCCCACTCACTTCTTTCGAGAGAAACTCCTTCTCTAGAAAGGATCCATTCTTAGCAATGATTTTGCCTTCGGATCTGTGATAGAAGGTGTACCCAACAGTCTCCTTTGGGTATCCTATGAAGACGCATTTCTCCGATATGGGTTCGAGCTTATCAGGATGAAACTTTTTCACATAAGCATCGCAACTCCAAACTTTAAGAAACGACAGCTTAGGTTTAATGCTAAACCATAGTTCATACAGTGTCGTCTCAACGGATTTAGATGTTGCCCTATTTAATGTGAATGCAGCTGTCTCTAATGCATAACCCCAAAACGATAGTGGTAGATCGGTAAGAGACATCATAGATCGCACCATATCAAATAAAGTGCGGTTACGATGTTCGGACACACCATAACGTTGTGGTTCCACATTGTTTTAATTGAAGACCAAACTCATAACTCAAATATTCATCTCCACGATCAGATCGTAGAAACTTTATTTTCTTGTTACGATGATTTTCCACTTCACTCTGAAATTCTTTGAACCTTTCAACTATTCCAGATTTATGTTTCATCAAGTAGATATACCCATATCTGCTCAAATCATCTTGTGAAGGTCAGAAAATAACGATACTTGCCACGAGCATCAACACTCATTGGATCGCATACATCGGTATGTATTATTTCCAATAAGTCAGTGCTTGTTCCATTGTTCCGAAGAACGGAGTTTTAGTCATCTTGCCCAAAAGGCACGGTTCGCAAGCATCAAATGATTCATAACCAAGTGATTCCGAAAATCCATCATTATGGAGTTTCTTCATGCGCTTTACACCGATATGACCCAAACGGCAGTGCCACAAATAAGTTGCACTATCATTATTAACTTTGCATCTTTTGGCATCAATATTATGAATATGTGTATCACTACGATCGAGATCCAACAAACTATGTTCATTGGGTGTATGACCATCGAAGGTCTTATTCATGTAAACAGAATAACAATTATTCTTTAACTTCAAATGAATAACCGTATCGCAATAAACATGATCAAATCATATTCATGCTCAACGCAAATGCTAAATAACATTTATTCAGGTTTAACACTAATCCCGAAAGTATAGGGAGTGTGCGATGACGATCATATCAATCTTGGAACTACTTCCAACACTCATCGTCACTTCCCCTTCAACTAGTCTCTATTTATTCTGTAACTCCTGTTTCGAGTTACTAATCTTAGCAACCGAACAAGTATCAAATACTCAGGGGCTACTATAAACACTAGTAAGGCACACATCAATAACCTGTACATCAAATATACCCTTGTTCACTTTGCCATCCTTCTTATCCACCAAATATTCAGGGCATTTCCTCTTCCAGTGACCATTTCCTTTGCAGTGTAAGCACTTAGTTTCAGGCTTTGGTCCAGCTTTGGGCTTCTTCACGGTAGTGACAACTTGCTTGTCTTTCACTTGAAGTTCCCTTTCTATCCCTTTGCCCTTCTCTTGAAACTTAGTGATCCTTGTCAATCATCAACACTTGATGCTCTTTCTTGATTTCTACCTTCGTCGATTTCAACATCACGAAGAGCTCAGGAATTGTTTACGTCATCCCTTGCATACTATAGTTCATCACGAAGTTCTAGTAACTTAGTGATGGTGACTAGAGAATTCTGTCAATCACTATCTTATCTGGAAGATTAACTCCCACTTGATTCAAGCGATTGTAGTACACAGACAATCTGAGCACATGCTCACTAGTTGAGTGATTCTCCTCCATCTTTTAGCTATAGAACTTGTTGGAGACTTCATATCTCTCAACTCGGGTATTTGCTTGAAATATTAACTTCAATTCCTGGAACATCTCATATGGTCCATGACGTTCAAAACGTCTTTGAAGTCCCGATTCTAAGCCATAAAGCATGGTGCACAAAACTATCAAGTAGTCATCATATTAAGCTAGCCAAACGTTCATAACGTCTGCATCTGCTCCTGCAATAGGTCTGTCACCTAGCGGTGCATCAAGGACATAATTCTTCTGCGCAGCAATGAGGATAAACCTCAGATCACGGATCCAATCCGCATCATTGCTACTAACATCTTTCAACACAGTTTTCTCTAGGAACATATCAAAATAAACATATGAAAGCAACAATGCAAGCTATTGATCTACAACATAATTTGCAAAATACTACCAGGACTAAGTTCATGATAAATTAAAGTTCAATTAATCATATTACTTAAGAACTCCCACTTAGACAGACATCTCTCTAGTCATCTAAGTGATCACGTGATCCAAATCAACTAAACCATGTCCGATCATCACGTGAGATGGAGTAGTTTTCAATGGTGAACATCACTATGTTGATCATATCTACTATATGATTCACGCTCGACCTTTCGGTCTTCGTGTTCCGAGGCCATATCTGTATATGCTAGGCTCGTCAAGTTTAACCTGAGTATTTCGCGTGTGCAACTGTTTTGCACCCGTTGTATTTGAACGTAGAGCCTATCACACCCGATCATCACGTGGTGTCTCAGCACGAAGAACTTTCGCAACGGTGCATACTCAGGGAGAACACTTCTTGATAATTAGTGAGAGATCATCTTAAAATGCTACCGTCAATCAAAGCAAGATAAGATGTATAACAGATAAACATCATATGCAATCAAAATATGTGACATGATACGGCCATGATCATCTTGCGCCTTTGATCTCCATCTCCAAAGTACTGTCATGATCTCTATCGTCACCGGCACGACACCATGATCTTCATCATCTTGATCTATATCAATGTGTCGTCACATGGTCGTCTCGCCAACTATTGCTCTTGCAACTATTGCTATCGCATAACGATAAAGTAAAGCAATTATTTGGTACTTGCATCTTATGCAACAAAGAGACAACCATAGGGCTTCTGCCAGTTTCCGATAACTTCAACAAAACATGATCATCTCATACAACAACTTATATCTCATCACGTCTTGACCATATCACATCACAACATGCCCTGCAAAAACAAGTTAGACGTCCTCTACTTTGTTGTTGCAAATTTTACGTGGCTGCTACGGGCTTAGCAAGAACCGTTCTTACCTACGCATCAAAACCACAACGATAGTTTGTCAAATAGACTCCGTTTTAGCCTTCGCAAGGACCGGGCGTAGCCACACTCGGTTCAACTAAAGTCGGAGAAACTGACACCCGCCAGCCACTTGTGTGCAAAGCACGTCGGTAGAACTAGTCTCGCGTAAGCGTACGCGTAATGTCGGTCCGGGCCGCTTCATCCAACAATACCGCTGAACCAAAGTATGACATGCTGGTAGGCAGTATGACTTATATCGTCCACAACTCACTTGTGTTCTACTCGTGCATATAACATCAACGCATAAAACCTAGGCTCGGATGCCACTGTTGGGGAACGTACTATTTCAAAAAAATTCCTACGCACACGCAAGATCATGGCGATGGCATAGCAACGAGAGGGGGAGTGTATCTTCATACCCTTGAAGATCGCTAAGCGGAAGCGTTTATCAACGCGCTTGATGTAGTCGTACGTCTTCACGATCCGACCGATCCAAGTACCGAACGCACGGCACCTCCGAGTTCTGCACACGTTCAGCTCGATGACGTCCTCGCCTTCTCGATCCAGCAAGATGGGCGAAGTAGTAGATGAGTTCCGGCAGCACGACGGCGTGGTGACGGTGTTGGTGAAGAACAATCTCCGCAGGGCTTCGCCTAAGCGCTGCGGAAACTATGGCGGAGGATAAACTAGAGGGGACGGGGTTGTCGGCACACGGCTTGGTGTTTCTTGATGTGTCTTTGGTGCTAGCCCTGCCCCTCTATTTATATGTTGAGCCTTGGGGTCGAAACTTGGAGTAAAAGCCTCCACAAAGTCGGTTTCACCCGAAAGGCAAGAGTCCTTCTCGGACTCCAGGGCCAGACGCCAGGGTTCCCGGCGTCTAGACCCAGACTCCAGGGACCCTGGCGTCTGGCCCCTAGACTCTGCAAAACTTCCTTTTGCGCTTTCCAAAAACCTTGTGGGCTTTCCCCTTTGGCCCAAATAATGTGTTCTCGTACCCAAACATTTCGGGAAACATCCGGAACCCCTTCCGGTGAATTCCGGAACCCTTCCGGAGATCAAACACTATTATTCCATATATCAAATTTTTATCTCCGGACCATTCCGGAGTTCCTCGTCATGTCCATGATCTCATCCGGGACTCCGAACAACATTCGGTTACCAACATGCATAACTCATATAATACTATATCGTCAACGAAACGTTAAGCGTGCTGACCCTACGGGTTCGAGAACTATGTAGACATGACCTAAAACCGTTCTCGGTCAATAACCAATAGCGGGACCTAGATGCCCATATTGGTTCCTACATATTCTACGAAGATCTTTATCGGTCAAACCGCATAACAACATACATTGTTCCCTTTGTCATCGGTATGTTACTTGCCCGAGATTTGATCGTCGGTATCCAATACCTAGTTCAATCTCGTTACCGGCAAGTCTCTTTACTCGTTCTGTAATGCGTCATCCCGTAACCAACTCATTGGTCATATTGCTTGCAAGGCTTATAATGATGTGCATTACCGAGAGGGCCCAGAGATACCTCTCCGACAATCGGAGTGACAAAACCTAATCTCGAAATACGCCAACTCAACATGTACCTTCGGAGACACCTGTAGTACTCCTTTATAATCACCCAGTTACGTTGTGACGTTTGGTAGTACCCAAAGTGTTCCTCCGGTAAACGGGAGTTGCATAATCTCATAGTTACAGGAACATGTATAAGTCATGAAGAAAGCAATAGCAACATACTAAACGATCAAGTGCTAAGCTAACGGAATGGGTCAAGTCAATCACATCATTCTCCTAATGATGTGATCCCGTTAATCAAATGACAACTCTTTTGTCCATGGCTAGGAAACATCACCATCTTTGATAAATGAGCTAGTCAAGTAGAGGCATACTAGTGACACTATGTTTGTCTATGTATTCACACATGTATTATGTTTCTGGTTAATACAATTATAGCATGAATAATAAACATTTATCATGAAATAAGGAAATAAATAATAACTTTATTATTGCCTCTAGGGCATATTTCCTTCACAACATACATCTCATCAAAATATCAAACGAATACCAAATTCACATGACTACTAATAGCAAGACTTCACCCATGTCCTCAGGAACAAACGTAACTACTCACAAAGCATATTCATGTTCATAATCAGAGGAGTAATAATATGCATAAAGGATCTGAACATATGATCTTCCACCAAGTAAACCAATTAGCATCAACTACAAGGAGTAATCAACACTACTAGCAACCCACAGGTACCAATTTGTGGTTTTGATACATGATTGGATGCAAGAGATGAAGTAGGGTTTTGAGAGGAGATGGTGCTGGTGAATATGTTGATGAAGATTGACCCCCTCCCGATGAGAGGATCGTTGGTGATGACATTGGTGATGATTTCCCCCTCCCAGAGGGAAGTGTCCCCGGCAGAACAGCTCCGCCAGAGCCCTAGATTGATTCTGCCAAGGTTCTGCCTCGTGGCGGCGGAGTTTCGTCCGGTAAGCTTGCCCACGATTTTTTCCAGGGTAAAAGTGATGATATAGTAGAAGATGGACGCCGGAGGCCCACCAGGGGGCCCAGGAGATAGGGGGCCGCGCCCTATAGGGGGGGGGGGCTGTCTCCTGGACAGGGTGTGGGCCCCTTGGCCTATTTCTTTCGCTCATAAATTCTTATTAAATCCAAAAAGTTGTTTCGTGGAGTTTCAGGACTTTTGGAGTTGTGCAGAATAGGTTTCCAACATTTGCTCCTTTTCCAGCCAGAATTCCAGCTGCCGGCATTCCCCCTCTTCATGGTAAACCTTATAAAATAAGAGAGAGTATCCATAAGTATTGAGATATAATGTGTAATAACAGCCCATAATGCAATAAATATTGATATAAAAGCACGATGCAAAATGGACGTATCAGTATTACCACTACAACCAGCCTCACTTAGAAATAGTATGCGAGTATTTTTCCATGTGAGTTTGCGTGTGCTCTTCACTCATGTCCTACTATCTTGCAATGGATGCAAATTAGTTCCTTTGTTCTGCTTCGCTTGATCGTCGGCTAGCTAGGCTGCAGTTTGGGCTAACAATTGGCATCAGAGCCCCAGGTTGCGGTAGCCATGGCCGGTGCAAATGGAGTGCAGCAACGCACCACCTCGGGTGGTTCCCAGTCGCGGCCATCACAGGACGGCTCCCAGTCGCCGCCTCCGGAGGAGCGGCGAGGGCGCAGCCGGTCCAGGCACGACCATCACGGTGAGGTCGTGGTTAGGGAGATCGTGCGCGAGACCGCAATCAGCGGTAGCGTGCCCATCACCTTCCCGATACTCACGCGCTCGAACTGCAGTGAGTGGGCACTGATCATGGAGTGCAACCTCCATGCGGCGAGCCTTTGGGTTCCCATGGAGGACAACCTGGTCGAGAGAAAGGAGGACAGGAAAGCCGTGGCAGCACTCATGTGTGCCATGCCGTCGAAGATGCACGGCATGTTCGCGGCGAAGGCAAGCGCCAAGGAGGCGTGGGAAGCCATCCGTACCCAGCGCCTTCGCAGCAACAGCGTGCGCGAGGCGAACACGCAGAAGCTATGGGCGGACTTCGAGAACATCACCTTCAAGGAGGGCGAGCTCGTCGACGACTTTGCCATGCGGATCTCCAGCCTTGCGTCGCAGCTCCGCACGCTCAGCGACACCATGGACGACGCGAGAGTTGTGTGGAAATTTCTCTGCGTCGTGCCACCTCGCTTCGCTCAGATAGCGGTCTCCATCGAGACTTTGCTTGACCTGAGCGAGCTCTCCATCGAGGAGCTCACGGGCCGGTTGCAGGTGGTTGAGGACCGCCTTGATGATGGTCGCGAGAGCTTCGGCAGTGGACAACTCCTATTCTCGAAGAACTAGGAGGCGAGGAAGCGTCAAAGACGTGGTGGCGGTGCCCCGAGTAGTGGAGGCGGCACCGGCAGAGGTGGCGGTCGCACCCAGGGCAGAGCTGGACGAGGTGCCGGCAACGACGACCGGGAAAAGTGCCGATATTGCAGCATCAAGGGCCACTGGGCCCGTGAGTGCCGCAAGAGGATGGCTGACGAGGATGCCGCAGCCGCGGCAAATCTCGTGCAGGCTGAAGAGGACGGTGGGCCAGCAATGATGATGGCTTGCATCGAGACCATGCAGGAGGGCGCAACGCCTCCAGAGAGCATGGTCCCGACAAGCATCGAAGCCGTGCAGGAGGGCGCAGCACCTCCGTCGACCACGGTGCCGGCAACCGTCAAGTCCGTGCGGGAGGCACGGAGATCTTCAAGTAATCCCCTCTTGACATCGGTAGTGCTCTCCCCGACAACAACGTTCTCGGGGGCCTACGACTGGGAGGAGATGAAGACCCGGGTGTGGGGGAGCCACACCCCTGCAACCACGTCCCTTGTGACGCTGGTCAAGCCTGTGCAAGTTGGCACGGCAATCGCGGCCCCGACATCCTAGGGACCCAACAAGCCCGTGTCAGGACGCACGGCAACGACACATATGGTGGGCCACGTCCCAACCATGATGCTGGCGACCAGTGAGCCCGTGCAAGAGGCATGGTACTCTCAGGTTGGCCACACCCCGACAACCAGGTTCTCGGGGTTCTGCAAGCCCATGTGGGCGACACGGCACTCTTCGACAGGCCTCAACTGGGGGGCGATGAAGAGACGGTCATGGGGCAACAAGGCCTCAACCATGACTATGGCGGCCGTCGAGACCGTGCAGTAGCCACGGTGCTCTATGGTCGGCCACACCACGACCTCGACACGCTCGGGGTCCATTGAGTCCGTGCAGGAGGAACGGCACTCTCTGGTCGGGCATGCACCGACCACGCTGGTGGCGACTCTCGAGACCGTGCAGGAGGTACAGTGCTCTATGGTCGGCCATGCCGCAGCCCCGATGCGCTCGGGGTCCATCGAGTCCGTACGGGAGGCACGACTCATAGCTGTTGGGGGAGACCCGACAAGCAAGTCTATTGGGAAGAGCGACAAGGAGTCCGCTACCTTGGTAGAAGCCACTCCTGGTAGTGCGGTGTCCGACAAGTCATCCCCGGGAAGGGAGTTCCCGGGTAGCATGACGTCTGACATGACGGCTCTGGGAAGGGAGTTCCCGGGCAGTGTGACATGAGGAACTACGACCCCAGCAACTCTGACGCCTAATAGCGAGGTGCTTCTTGGGCAGTTTCTGTCCCCGCCTACAACGCGGTCGGACCCGTTCGACGCCAACAACGTTGGCGATCCACATAAGTTGCGACGCGTAGGGGGGACTTTTCGAGCAGAGCCTACGGGACGACCACAACACCCCGAGAAGACGGACAATCGGACCAAGGCACTTGGTCGTGTTCAGTTCCAGGAGTTGTACGACAAGGTCGGGATCATCGACGTCAAGCTCCTTCGACAGGGTTGAGGGGGAGATTGTTGATCAACCCAGTCTACAGGGTGTTGTATGCTAGGCTTTCTCCGGTCAAAAGGCTGAGGCGGAGAAAGAGTATCAGGCTTTAGCTAGTAGAAAGGCTGAGGTGGAGAAGTAGTGTTAGGCTTTAGCTAACTAAAAAGGCTGAGCTGAATAGAACATGCATAGTAGTAGCACCGTAAGTGCCATCCGGGTCCTATAAAAGGAGCTGCTCCCCATCGGTTGTAAGCAGGAGAAGTAGCAATCAAAAGTTTAGTAGTATTACCACTACAACCAGCCTCACTTAGAAGTAGTACGCGAGTATTTTTCCAAGTGAGTGTGTGTGCGCTCTTCACTCATGTCCTACTAGCTTGGACTGGCAGCAAATTAGTTTCTTTCTTCTGCTTCGCTCGATCGTTGGCTAGCTACGCTGTAGTTTGGGCTAACAGATCCGCCCCTGCACGGTAGAGATGGTCCATGCTTGCATTGGTTAGAACAGATTATGAGGCACGGCCACAATGATCGTTCTAATTTCCCGTGGTAGGTACGATTTGGGAAAGTTGAGTTCATGCATTGTTTGAGAGAGGCCAACAGGCATTGCTCCTACTATATCTACTAGTATGTATACACGTGCAACACATGTCTTAATATAACAGAGCGATTTTCATAAAAGGGAAAAGATTTGATAGATATGCTAATAGATTCAAATAAAAATTATAGTGATGTATAAATGCTAATATTAGTTAAATATTGTAAAAGCAAGAACTAGTATTCAAACCATAAAACTATACGTTCATTTAAAAAGAACTGAACGTTGCTTCACTTTCTCCCTGTGCTCCTTTTTTTTGGAGAAATCTCCACATTCTCCTACTAAACCATCACGTCTGGGCTCAATCAAACCATCTGGTGGTCATGTGGTAACACGGCCCATCAGGGCCAGTTATGAGCTTTTTTCCCCTAGAAACGACACATGATTGTTCTAGAACACAGTAGAGGTAGCAGCGGTGTACCATTCATGCAAATCCTGCTGATATTCTCTGTTGGATTTAAAAGACTAACGGGTATGATTGATGTTCTTAGTCCTACTTAAGATTCGTACACTATAGTAGTGTAGAAGTCTGCTTATGAATTTATGATCACAGTTAGGTCGCCCAGCCATCTGATTTTCTTGTAAATGTCCTCGTGCACGATGTAAGTATTACACATAATCAATAAAGGTTGTCATGATGATTTTTCCTTAATAAAAACTAATATGAAAATATTCTCAACAAAGTAGAGAGAGAGAGAGAGAGAGAGAGAGAGAGAGAGAGAGAGCCAAAGTCGTTAAGTGTTAGCAAATAAAAAAATTAGATGAAGGGTTAGCAACTTTTTTTTAGATGAAGGGTTTAGCAGTTGATCTCCAATTCAACCACGCAGATCCTCCTCTCCATCCCCGATCGATCCTTCCAGTGCGGCCGGATCGAGCAATGCCCGCCGTCGCCGTCCTCCCGCCGGACATGCTAGCAAACATCCACCGCCGCCTGAGCCTTCTCGACCGCCTCGCCTTCGCCGCCGTCTTCCGCTCCTCACGAGATGCGTTCAGGCCGGAGGCGCCCTGCCTCGTCCTGCCAGGCGACTCCCCGGACGCCGTCACACTCTTCTCCCTGGCCGGCCGCATCGCCGCAGCTACGCGTGCCCCGGGCCCCGACCACCGCTTCCTGGGTTCATCATCCTCCCGCGGATGGATGGCCACCGCTGACGCCTTCGCCCAGATGCGCCTCGTCAACCCGGTCACCGGCGAACGCCGCGCGCTCCCAGCCATCGACACGATCTGCCACTCCGTTGATGAAGGGCGCCATCACTTCATGGTTGACTTGAAGTTGTTCCAAAGGGTGCCACCGCCGTACCCCATCGGCAACATGAGGTTCACAGCTAAGGCGATGCGCCGCTTCTTTTACCGCAAGGTCGTTCTCTCCGACTCCGGTGATATCGCCATGCTGATAACAGGGCCGGAGTACAGCGCCGGGCGTTCGCCATAGCAGGGGGCGGCACGTGGAGGTTCGCACACGACGGCGTTGAGCCGGTCGCCATGATCGAGGGCGGCTCCTGGAGGCTGTGGCACTCGCGCAACGGCATCGAGGATGCCATCCATCACGAGGGCAGGTTCTACTCTATCACGTACTCCGGCAAATTGGAGGTCTGGGAGGAGCGCGATGTGGATGACCCCGGAGTTTTCACGAGCGCGGTGGTCACGCCGAGCCTGCTGCTGCTGTCGGACGGCCCGGACCACCGCAAGTACCTCGTCGCAGTACCTTGCGGGCAGCTGATGATCGTGCTCAAGGAGCCAATGGGTGACCGGACGTTACCGTCCTTTAGGGTGCACGTCCTCAGCGGGGGCGCCGAGGAGTGGAAGGAGACAGACGACATCGGTGACGCCTCGCTGTTCGTCGGGACGATGGGTTGCTTGTGTGTGTCGACGAGGGAGCACCCGGAGCTCAGGGCGGGCTGCATCTACTACACCACGGACGGCTGCGTCGTGATGTTTAGCCTCAAGGTGGGCAGGGTGGAGCAAGTCGAGGGCCTCGGGACGCACCGGAGCTGGCCGCCGCTGGAGTGGTTCACGCCTTACATCCCACGATAGGTAGATAACATGATTGATTCCGTAGCTTTTTGGGGTGGGTTAAATTGCAAGGTTGAAATTTATGTGCATTACAGATTTAATGTACAGTACAGATGATTCAGAATACAATTTTGGCAGCTTCTTTTGTGCCTACAAATTGCAAGATATAGCAAAGGTGGCCATTTTAGGTTGCTTTTAAATTCTTTGAGGAAGATGTTTAATTCTTTGACTTGATTTGATGCTTTTTCTAACCATGCAGAAGAGCTGCATGTATTTTATTAAAGGTATATATCCAAAATACAAGCCAATTGCACGAGGATAAAAGGACGGATCCCCACAAAAATTAATTACACTAAACTGGAACAACCCAGACTAATGATGCCACATATCCTTGAGCGGAAGAGAAGCATGGTGAACGACCTTCGCTCAAACCAGCCCATTGGAGCACCGATCTTCACAAAAGAGAGATGATGATAGATCTCATGAAGATATGATGGGCCGTTTCCTGAGAAGACTTGCAGAAGCAACAATAATATTAATTAATTATTAATAATATTAATTTGATCTTATGATACTTGCAACAAAGATTATTAATTAGTTTTATCATTGTGAGGCTTCTTGATTAACAGGTTTAATTTCAGAGCTGAACAGAAGAGGTCAGTAATTATAATGGTTATTAATTCCAAACTTCAACCAAGGCAACAACAAGCTGCACTTGTTTTCGCTCTCTAATACAGTTTATGCATGTGCTACTGGTGCTTTGGTGCTGCACAGATCTGCACTTTGAGCTGTAGTACAAATCTGCACAGACCTACATTTGGGTTTGAGAGCTATATGAGGTGAATTATGATACAATTAGGGGCACTGAGCATACTAGGCAACTCAGACTTTCTTTTAAGCATCTCCAAGCTAGACATGGTGTGGCTGTACCCTGCTGATAAACTTATGTATGTCATCCTAGCAATGATTTTGATGATTCCAACCTTCTGAGAATATGCAAGTACACGAAGCTACATATCTTAATTTGCAAGAACTTAGGAAAGAACACAGGTTCTTGTAATGGACAAATGGTATACTGAACTTCTGTGCATGCGTGTGATTCTTGTGCATATTCACAAATGACTTCCCAGATAGTAATGCCAACCGGAAGCATCTTCCATACCTTGAAATTTCCAGAGCTTGTCCTTTGAAGAGGATTCTTTCAACTTTCCGTTGGCTTATCATCTGCAGGTTTTATATGCCACGAAATGCAACCTAGAAAGCTTGTTTCCTGTCCAGCTTTTACTTTACTGTTGTTCAAAATTCCCTATAGACTGTAAATTAGTTATGTACTATATGCAGCAACAATCGCCCTTAAATCAATATCAGTAAAGTACGCTGGCTCTGATTGAAGACACCTACATGCATTGTATATCTTGTTTGTGCTTGTTAGTTCCAAGTTCAGTCCGTATAGAGTTTTGATCTGTTCATATTTTCCAAAAAGAAATTTGTGATGCTTACAATAGTTCTATACAGGTGACATTTTTCAAAAAAAAACGCCCCTCCACGAAACAAGTTTTCGACTTGCTATATATATAAAGCAACGATCAAACAGAGTACACGAAGGAACGATACAAGGATAGAGTGGTCCTCAAACAATACCGATCCCAGGAAAACAAAATCACGTAGGATGCACACGACTACGCTATGGAAATATAGTATTAGGATGAACAAAGAACAGCAACACAATAAGACCTATAACACCTAAGCTCCACGACATCACCCCTAGGAGAGAGAACTAAGCGTCGCCGTTGCCGAGCCCACACAAGACAAAGATTTTCACTCGGAACCCGAACACAGATAGGAGCACCATGATGACGCCTTCAAGAAGATAACGATGCCCGCGAGCTTCTCCGTCGTCGGTGACAAAGTGAGGAGCCTTCTCTCGGCAGCTCCCCGACGTCACCACGAGGTCTCCACGGCCAGCGCGAGGAGCACAGAACTCCAGATCTGGATCAGGGCATCGCCACCGTCAGAGAAAGAGAGTGCGCGAGCCACCCGCTGCACCACCTTTCGCTGCCCACACGACCAAGAGGGAAGGCCATCACCACAGCCATTGTGCCCGCCGGAGAGTCAACCATGTGAACTGCCATGGGGGGCGCCACCCAGGTACCCATGTCCAAGACTCCAACAACCGCCCACATCATGGTGCAACCGCCATGGTAGGAAGAGTAAAAGGCGACACCTTTCACTCCTAGCCCAAGCATCAGCCACATAGTATAGGTCGACGCCTCCAAAGTAGGAGGCATCCACGCTTGCATCTCCAGCCGGTCCCGGTGGACCAGGGAAGACACCACCCGTGACTACCGACGGCCGTTGTTGAGCACACTTGCACGACGCCATGACCGTGTCCCTTGACGCCGATCTTCATGGAAGTGTAGCACAGACCTCACCACCACCAACGCCCACCGTACCCACGAGGAGAGGAACCTCAATGCCCACAGGCACCTCCTGGATCGAGACAAGCGTACCTACCCGGAGTTGGAACTCCGACTCGCCCCGGGCCCCGTCATGATCTGCCCAAGCACGAGCCCCGACTCGCAGCCACGCCGCTAGCCTAGAACCAGGGGTAGGAGTCCCACTGCACCTCCACCCAGCGCCTCCGGTGGGGTACGAGAACCAGCTCCAAACGCCGTCACCGCACCGATTTGCACCACACGTGCCCCTGTACGAGGTCACCATAGCTACAGACGCCGCCGGACCACCCCGCCAAGGCACACACCCCCACGCCAGCTACCTCCAGCACCCAATACCACTAGTAATGGCAGGCCCATGCGGCCCATAGGTAGCAGCCCACATGAGGCCTCCCAAGACAGATCTGTGTCGGGAAGCCCACCGCTAGGACCCCACGCAGGTACGCTCTGCCGCACCCCCGACTTGCAGCCACCCGCGCCGTCACAACAGGACGCCATCGCCCGGTCGCACCGATCGTAGTTGAGCCGCTTAGCCCCTGCAGAACCACGCTCCTCTGCTCGATGCCGTTGTCCCTCGCCAGCCACCGCGATGAGGTCATTTGTTAAGCAAGCAACTATTCAGACTACTCTTCTCTTTTGTTAAGCAACAACATTTGTTCCCCTTGACTATTGAAATGAATCATACGAACGGCATTCCCGATTTCTATCGCTGCTCGAGTACCACTCTTTTTTTTAAAAAGAAACTTCCAATCTATTCAGTTTCGATCATGGTAGTACAAAGAACAATAGAGGTAATAAAAATTACGACCATGTCCGTGGACCACCTAGCGACGACTATAAGCACCAGTGTCGGGCAAACCTTATTGTAGTAAGCAGTCTGGAAGTCGTCGTGCTAAGGCCCCATAGGACCAGCGCACCAGAGTAGCAACCATCGCAGATGAAAAAGTCGTTGATCAAAAGGATCAAACCTGTAAATACCCAAATGAAGACGAACGAAGAACGGATCCAATCAGATCCACCGAAGACCAGCACCGACCAAATCATGCGAGATCTGATGGAGACAAACCTCCTCACACCCTTCGATAGACACACCATCGGGACTGGGATAGAACGTGGGAGACATTATTTTCTAAGGGATATCGCCGCCACCACACAACCCCAACCAAGACGTTGAATCTAACAAGAACGGAAACAGGGTCCCTCACGCAGGCGGGGGGCTGAGTCCTCCGCACCTCCATGGCCTGGAGGCCATCGGAGATGGGGTGGACCGACGCCGGCACCGGCAGGAGGAGAAGAGCTTTTCTTGTGGAGTACTTGAGTACCACTCTTAGGGCACATTTCTCAGGAAGAGATTTCAGAACTAAATGAACCCACGGTTTTTGGTTTGCAACTTCCTTCTTGCCTTTTAAATTAGTATATTACCTTAGTGCCATAATTATCGTCGAGGTTTTAGTTCGTATTGAGCTGCATGTAACAAAGTTGGCATTCCGCTAAGTTGGTACTGGTTGTTTCAAATTTGCTGTGACAACTTGTTAGTACGAAATTAACAGTGTATATTGTTGTGAAAAAGTCCCATAATCTGTTTATCAGGACAGCTCATATTTACAGCACAAGTTGGTTTGCGAGGTTCAGACATTGCCGTGGTTGCTGTTTCAGTTCCAAGGGAGTCGGTTAAAAAAGGTCGGCGCTTTTGGGTTTTACTACTTCATAACGAGGAGAGGCGATCCGATACGATCGGATCCGAATTCTGCGGGCAATGCAGTGCGGCGAAACCAATCAACAATGGCCGCCGCCGCCGCTGCCGCCAGGCGCCAGCCTCCCGCCGGACATGCTGGCCAACATTCACGGCAGGCTGAGCCTCCTCGACCGCCTGTCATTCGCCGCCGTCTTCCACACCTCGCGCGCCACGTTCAAGCCGGAGGCGCCGTGGCTCGTCCTGCCCGGCGACACCCCGGAGACCGCCACGCTCTTCTCCCTCTCTGACCGCGGTGCCGCCACCGCACGCGCCCCGTGGGCCGACCACGTCGTCTTGGGATCCTCCTCCCGCTGCTGGCTCGTCACCGCCGACGACGAGGCCCGGCTGCGCCTCGTCAACCCGGTCACCGGCGAGCGGTGCGCGCTCCCGGCCATCACCACCATCCCCTGCCTCATCGAGAAGTGGGGTGGCTTCACGATGGTCGATCAAAAAGAGTTCCTCAGGGGTCCCCCGTACCCCGGCGGAGGCGACCGCCGGCCAGTTGGGACGTATACAATTCGTGCCGACCTGATGCGCCACTTTTTCTATCGAAAGGTCGTTGTCTCTGATTCCGCCGCCATGCTGATCACCACACCGCAACTCGGCGTCCCGGCCTTCGCCACGGCGGAGGGCGGCGAGTGGAGGCTGGCGCCCTCGCACGACGGCGTCGAGGACGCCATACACTACAATGGCAAGTTCTACTCCATCACGTACACCGGCGTCGTGGAGGCGTGGGAGCAGAGCCCCGATGCCACCGGCATGTTCACCAGCGCGGTGGTCGCGCCAAGGCTGCCCAATGCGGACGGCGATCCATGGTCATGCCGCAAGTACCTTGTGGCGGCGCCGGGCGGGAGGCTGATGGTGGTGCTCGAGGACTCCAAGGACATCACGGATGAATACTACGGTCGTCTTAGGACATGCTCCTTCAAGGTGCAGATCCTCGATGCCAACGGCGAGCAGTGGAAGGAAACAGATGACATCGGCGATGCTGCTCTGTTCGTCGGGGTGAACAGTTCGATGTGCGTGTCAACTAGCGAGCACCCAGAGATCAGGGCCGGCTGCGTCTACTACACCGAGAACGATGTGGGGCCGTGCAATGACGCGTATGATCAGAGTGGCGTCGGGGTGTTCAACCTCAAGGATGGCAGGGCGGAGAAGGTCCAGGGCCTCGGGCAGCACCGGAACTGGCCACCGCCGGCATGGTTCATTCCTTCCTTCCAATGATAAAAAGATATGATGATTGATTTGGTAGGTTGGCTACAGATTACAGAAGTGCAGATGCGGTGAAACGGATTGAGAATTAAGGAAACAGTTTGGTTTGCACCTTTTCTCTTTTTTCGCCTTTCAAATCGCCGCACAGAAAATAATTAGACGGTCCTTTTCGGTTGTTTTCAAGTTTTTTGAGGAAACATTTTAATTAGTTGGCAGGACTTGGATATGAGTGCATGCTATATATGATTTTTAATTAATTATTGCATTGTGAGGTTTCTGAATTAACAGGTTTAATTCAGAACTAAACGAAGAGAACAATGGTTATAATTATCTATTCCAAACTGCAGCCAAGCTAACAACAAGCTACACTTGTTTTCTAGGATGGATAGATTATTTCGAAGGGAATTCATTGAATTGTGCAGCAAAGATAGCTAAGGTAGTGTAATTTATTTACCTCGCTAATACAGCATATATATACATGCTGATGTTGGTGCTGGTGCTTGTGTAACATCCCATGGATATATAGAGCCTGAGCTTATTGAAGCAGGGTTCAGACTAGTAATATTTTGTGTTTGTGTTTTGACTTTTGATTGTTTCAAACTGCAACCATGCATCGTAAACCAGCTCTGGAATATGTTTACCTACCATGCATGATCATTTATCACAGCACTGTATCTGCATGATTAACAGATTAAGGTTAGTTTGAAGTTTGAACAGGCAAATTCGAGAGAGTACAACGGCAGTGTGGTTAAGGTCTTGTCCAGAGGAGATTGTAAACTTATGTGCCGCGGATCAAACTGATCCGATTTAATAAATAAATCTCCTTTTTTCGCAAAAAATAACCTATTTCAATGTAGTAGTTTTGAAGGGCTGAGATCTCGATGCCACCGATCATATTTCAGTCTGAAAATATAATGAATTGATTAATACCTTGTGAGGTTGCTGGATTAATAGGTTTAATTCATAAGTAAACTGAAGAGAACTGTAATTATAATTATTGCGAACTGCAACCAAGTTAACAACCTGCAATGGTTTTCTAGGAGGAATTGGTTGCGGTCAACGGCAGAGCTATGTTGAGGCCGGGGGTGCTGGAATTTAATCTATTTTGGGACAGCCCAATAACTATTTCAGAAATTCCAAATTAATCCTAGAGGCCCACTTAGCCCATTCGTGCAAGGTAAGGGATATTACTAAAGCTTAGTCCCACATTGCTAGTTTAGTGGGAGCTGGACCTTTTTATAAGGGAGGTTTTTCCCAACTTGTATCAGCATGAGAACAAGAGGGACATCCACGCGCGCTCCTCCTCCGCCGCCCGCCGCGCCGCCCCGCGCCGCGCCGCGGGTTGCGGGAATGAGCCGAGCACGACGGGTATACGAAAGGTCAAATGGACGGCAGCCCTATTCGCTTCATCTCCGTCTCTTTGTTTCACCTTACCTCGCTGCCCTCTCGCCTCTCTCTCTCTGCCTATAAAAGGGAGGTCGCTCCTCTCCAGAGAAGGGTGAACGCGACTACTGACTTCTTCGTCACGGACGCCCCGGACTACGACGACTACTTCCCCGACGTCGACGACATGGTTGGCGAGGACACCGACCCCAAGACCGGTGCTTCTGCTCCCGTTTCGTACATTCTCATACTCTTTCTGTTAGAGATTCTACCACAACTTCTTGCTCTAATGTCTGTTCTAGATGTGTTCCGTTCTAGTTCATATATGCAGATGCTATTTACCTTCTCTCTGTAAGTTTGCATGACTTACTTTATCTCTGCTATATTAGTCATGTGTTTTTTAGTATTTCCGTTAATAAAATTATTCGGTAAATTGCTCATATTTCCAACAATCCAAAAACCTTATTATTGGCAATTTTACCAAGAGTGGTTTTGCTGCTTCCATGAGACCTCCTACGTTTGAGGGTATCCACTATAAGAGGTGGCGCGTGACAGTAGTTCTATGGTTTCAAACCATGAGCTGCTATGACGCCACTCTTGGCAAACCTGAAGGAGAATATGATGCTCAACAGGAACAAGCTTTTAGAAAATGGATACCCTGTTTAAGGCTGCTCTTTTGAGTAGTGTTCTTGGTGAGAACATAGTTGATGCTTATGCGTTAATTGATAATGGAAAAGATATGTGGGACGCACTCGAGGCCAAGTTTGGTGTCTCGGATGCTGGCACCGAGTTGTACATCATGGAGCAATTCTGTGATTACAGGATGACTGAAGAGGGGTCTGTGGTTGAGCAAGCTCATGAGATACAATCATTTGCTAGAGAACTTGAGCACTTCAATTGTATGCTACCGGACAAATTTGTTGCCGGAGATATCATCACTAAGCTTCCTCCTTCGTGGAGGAACTTTGCTAGCTTACTGAAGCATAAGAGGCAGGAGTTTTCCGTTCTGGATCTCATTGGTACTCTTGATGTGGAAGAAAAGACGAGAGCAAAGGACAACCTTGCTTGAGGTATTGAGGGGGGGGGGTTCTAGTGCCAATCTAGTACATAAGTAAAACTTCCAGCCCCACAAGTTCAAGAACAAGGACAAGTTTGATGGTAAAGCAAAGTTTGATGGGAAGAACAAGGCTGTGTCGCACATGAACTTCAAGAAAAAGAATCACAAGAAGAAAGGTGTTTGCCATTTGTGTGGAGATCCTGATCATTGGGCTCCTAGTTGCCCTACTCGCTATGACAAGCGTCATCTTGGGAAAGGCGGCAAGACCGCTAATGTTGTCATTGGAGGCACTGACATGAAGGATGCTGGGTATGGCATATTTTACACTATTCTTTCAGTATGTCCTGATTGGTTGATTGACACGGGTGCTAATGTGCATGTACGCGGTGATATTTCCATGTTTTCATCTTATCAGACCACAGGGACTTCCACCGTGCTGATGAGCAACGGTTCAAGTGCTTCTGTTCGTGGTGTTGGCACGGTCGATCTAAAGTTTACTTCGGGGAAGATCATGCGGCTGAAGAACGTGCATTATGCCCCCCCCCCCCCGGTCAATAAAAATCTTGTTAGCGGATCTCTTCTGTGTAGAGATGGCTACAAGCTTGCCTTTGAGTCGAATAAATTTGTAATATCCAAGTATGGAACCTTTGTTGGTAAAGGCTATGAGTCAGGTTCGTTTATCCTTGTCAGATGTTTGCAATAAAGAAATCATGTTTGCAACAATAGTGAATCAAATGTGTGGAATTCACATCTCTATGGTGTTAAATTTGGTTGCATATCGCGATTAGCCAAGTCGAACTTAATCCCTAGTTTCACCACTATTAAGGGATCTAAGTGTCAAGTGTGTGTGCAAGCTAAGAAACCTCGTAAGTCCCATACGACTACGGAAACAAGAAATCTGCACCACTAGAGCTCATACATTTAAATCTTTGTGAAATGAATGGTGTGTTGACAAAAGGTGGAAAGAAGTATTTTATGACGTTAATTGATGACTCCACTACATATTGCCATGTGTATCTTCTGAAATCTAAGAATGAGGCTTTGAACTATTTCAAGATCTATAAAGCTAAAGCGGAAAACCAACTTGATCGAAAGATCAAGAGGCTTATGTCCGATCGTGGTGGAGAGTATTTCTCAAATGAATTTGATTCCTTTTGTGCGGAACATGGTATAATCCATGAGAGGACGCCTCCCTATTCACCTCATTCAAATGGGGTGGCCGAAATAAAGAACTGTACTCTAATTGATTTCGGTAACGCCATCTTAGATACATCGGGTCTCTCCAAGGCATGGTGGGGGGAGGCGATATTGACTGCATGTCATGTCCTAAACCGAGTTCCCACAAAGAACAAAGAGATAACTCATTTGAGGAATGGGAGGAGAAAAGGTTAAAGCTCTCTTATCTACGAACCTGGGGTTGTTTGGCGAAAGTCAATGTCCCAATTTCAATGAAGCGGAAGCTGGGACCAAAAACTGTGGATTGTGTTTTCCTGGGATATGCTTTTAATAGCATTGGTTATAGATTCTTGGTTGTAAAATCTGAGATACGTGACATGCATGTCGGTACGGTCACGGAGTCAAACGATGCAACTTTCTTTGAAGATATCTTTCCCATGAAGGATATAGCTACCTTATCTAATCAGGAGATGCCTAGTTCATCGAATCAGGAACCGGTTACAAATTATTGAACCTGCCATTTCGATGGAACACTTTGAAAATCTTGTGGAGGAGAACAATGAAGTTCCTACTAGGAGCAAGAGATAGAGGACTGTGAAGTCCTCTGGTGATGATTTTTTGTGTGTACCTCTTAGATGACACTCCCAGTTCTATTTCAGAGGTCGATGCATCTGAAGATGCTGACTACTGGAAGGAAGCGGTCCGTAGTGAGATGGGTTCCATCTTGGCAAATGAAACTTGGGAGATAACTGATTGTCCTTATGGGTGCAAACATATAGGGTGCAAATGGGTATTCGAGAAGAAGCTTAGGCCTGATGGTACTATCGAAAAGTACAAGGCACGACTCGTGGCTAAGGGTTATACCCAAAAGGAAGATGAAGACTTCTTTGATACTTACTCACCTATGGCGCGACTGACCACTATTTGAGTACTACTTTCACTAGCTGCCTCACATGGTCTTCTCGTTCGTCAAATGGATGTTAAGACTGCTTTCCTAAATGGAGATTTGGAAGAGGAAATTTATACGAAACAACCAGATGGTTTTGTAGTAGATGGTCAGGAAGGAAAAGTGTGCAAGTGGCTTAAGTGTTCGTATGGACTCAAGCAAGCACCCAAACAATGGCATGAGAAGTTTGAAAGAACTTTAATAGCAGCAGGCTTTGTTATAAACGAAGCTGATAAATGTGTGTACTATCGCCATGGTGGGGGCGAGGGAGTTATCCTTTGTTTGTATGTTGATGACATACAGATTTTTGGAACAAATCTGAATGTTATTGAGGAGGTCAAGTATTTCCTATCTTGTTGTTTTGAGATGAAGGTTTTAGGAGTGGCTGATGTCATTCTGAACATCAAGTTGTTGAGAGACGATGATGGTGGGATTACATTGCTTCAATCTCACTATGTGGAAAAGATCTTGAGTCGCTTTTGCTACAGTGACTGCAAGCCCTCTCCAACACCATATGATGCTAGTGTGTTGCTCCGAAAGAATTGAAGAATTTCTAGAGACCAATTGAAATATTCTCAGATTATTGGCTCGCTTATGTATTAACTAGTGCTACAAGACCTGACATCTCTTTTGTTGTTAGCAAACTGAGCCAGTTTGTCTCAAAACTAGGAGATGTTCATTGAAAAGCTCTAGGGAGAGTTATGCATTACTACGAGTTACGAAATTCACTACACTAGGTACCCAAAGGTACTGGAAGGGTATAGTGACTCAAACTGGATCTCAGATGCTGACGA
Organism: Triticum aestivum; assembly: GCF_018294505.1. Classification (NCBI taxonomy): domain Eukaryota; kingdom Viridiplantae; phylum Streptophyta; class Magnoliopsida; order Poales; family Poaceae; genus Triticum; species Triticum aestivum. Next base: position 808,773,083 of record NC_057798.1, on the reverse strand, counting down.
GATAAAGGCCACGAGCGGATATGTATTCACTCATGGTGGTGGCGTTGTTTCTTGGAACTCTTGCAAGCAGACCATCTTAACAAGGACAACAATGGAAGCAGAACTCACAACACTAGATACAGCTACGACCAAAGCAGATTGGCTTCGTCGGCTCTTGAATGACTTGTCGGTTACTGAGAAACATGTACCGGGTATCCTTATGAACTGTGACAAACAAACTGTGATCACGAAAGTGAGCAACTCAAAGGATAACATGAAGTCAATAATACACGTTCAGAGAAGGTTAAAGTCTGTCAGAAAAATGAAAAACTATGGAGTTATTGCATTGGATTATATCCAAACGTCTAAAAATCTAGCAGATCCTTTTACTAAGGGTCTATCACGTAATGTGATAGATAATGCATCAAAGGAGATGGGTATGAGACCCACAATATGGGTTGTTCACAGTGGTAACCTAGTCTATGTGATCATAGATCCCGTGAATCAGATGTGGAGACAATATGTTGGTAAACTGAGAGGAGAGTATCCTTACTGTTAACAATACCACTCCATGAAGATGCAATACTCTCCTAAATCTGCATGGCAGGTTGATGTATATCTTAATGTGTTCTATGTGGTTCATTTAAGCAGAGATGTTGTCCTGCATAACATCTTTTGAAGAACACGCCTATATGAGTCTGATTGTTAAACGTCGCAATCTATGAGAGTAGGGTTCTCTCTAGTAAACTCATGAAAGGTCTCGGAGTATGACGCATAAGCTCCACCCACGGGGAAGACCCACGGTAGCCCAGTATCGGTCAAGGCTTTGTGTGAAGCTAGATTCGCAGAAAACTTGCAATTCAAGGCCCAATCCACTGCTCAAGTTGCTTACTAGTGTAGCATAGCATTCTAGGTGGAAGTTCCACTTAACAGTCTCCACTGCAGTACCGGTATATAAAACAGTGTTTTGGAACCAAAGGCAATTCTTGTGTGCCTCTGGGATCTGGTGGGGGATTACTGGAATTTAGTCTATTTTGGGACAACACAATAACTATTTCAGAAATTCCTAATAAATCCTAGAGGCCCACTTAGCCCATTCGTGCAAGGCAAGGGATACTACTAAAATTTAGTCCCACATTGCTAGTTTAGTGAGAGTTGGACCTCCTTATAAGGGAGGTTCTTTCCCTACTTGTATGAGCATCAGAACAAGCGGGACATTCACACGCACTCCTCCTCCGCCGCCCGCCTCGCCACGCCACGCCTCGTCACGACGTGATGCGGGTTGCGGGAATGAGCCGATGTCTAAATTTTTGCCATGCACGATGGGTAAAAGATTTTTGCGATAGTGGAGTTTGAATGTGGACGGTGCAGCCCTTCGGCTGCTAGCTGTTCGCTTCATCTCCGTCTCTTCGTTTCACCTTCTGTCACTGCCCTCTCGCCTCTCTCTCTCCTATGCTTATAAAAGGGAGGTCGCTCCTCTCCAGAGATGATTATCAGAAGATCCTCTTCCTCTCGCCACAAAGTTCCTGAGCACTGCGATGCTGCTATGATCTTCCCCATCCCGGCTTGTGGCGTGCACCACAGGTCGGGACAGTATGCCTACGAAACTCCACCTCTTTGAGTCCTGTACGGGAGAAGGGTGATATGGTTTTTGGGGAGCGCTCAGCGCGACTACTGGCTTCTTCGTCACTGACGCCCCGGACTCCGATGACTACTTCCCCGACGACGACTTCTTCACCGACGTCGACAACCTCATCGACGACATGGCTGGCGAGGACACCGCCCCAAGACCGGTGCTTTTGCTCCCGTTCCGTACGTTCTCATACTCTTTCTCTTAGAGGTTCTACCAAAAGTTTTTGCTCTAATGTCTGTTCTAGATGTGTTCCGTTCTAGTTCATATATGCAGATGCTATTTACCTTCTCTCTGTCAGTTGGCATGACTTACTTTATCTCTGCTATATTAGTCATGTGTTATCTAGTATTTCCATTAATAAAATTATTTGATAAATTGCTCGTATTTCCAACGGGGGGAGGGGGTTTGCTGCCCCCTGATTGGCAAATGAAAATAAAAGGAAGCACAGAAGACAAAGAATAGGGAATGTAAACCCATTATTATTGAAAGACATCTAGTGCTTGTGTGTTGAGCCTCTAAAGTAAAGAGTATACGTTAGTTTTCAATCAAATATGCTGCGAAGATCTCATTTGAAACATGTAGAGCAAAGCATGTCAATATGCAATTCCAAAGTTTGCCATCCAAACATGATTTGGAATAGAAATCTAACCAGGATTACATGCTTCAATTCAACGACCAACCAAACAAAGGAATTCGTATTGTACCCATTACAGTTTCATGGCTGAATTGGTATTCCACCCAATCCAATACGGAGCCATCCAATACAGACATACAAACACAGCGTCAGTTTCATTTTGTATTTTCATCTGTCTATTGTCTCTCACCGATCTTTTGATCACCTTGACTCATGTCCATTTCGTTCATTAGGTTCACTCATGCTATCATCTTTTGGTTTGAGACAATTGTTTGGGGTTTCAGAAGTAAAGGAATTTGGTTTGTAGGGTTCATTCAGACTGCTCATTTGTGTTTGTTCTGTCGCCTTGTCATTGTTACGAACTGGAGTAAATTGTAAAAAAAAACACCATAATTGGGGACCCTAATTCAGAAAGCCACCAACTTTCATTCCCCCCCCCCCCCAAATCCGGCACTATTGTGCTCATAGTTTTCCGAAAATGTTAATCGATCAATTAGAGTTGTTTGATGCGGAATATGATAGGTACGTCAAATTGTCAGGTCTACGTGGCATGGGCCAAACAGAGTGAGGAGACGGATGTGAGGTAACCCGGTCAACCCCTCTGCCTCTTGGAGTAATTTCTACACACATCTAGTAGGTCGGTTGCCCAGCTCACCGGTGGCAGGAGCACAATGCCGCCACCGGCGATGCAAGAATGCCCCGTGGGCAGCTGAGCGATGGAGGTCATGCAGAGAGGCGGCACCGGACCAGCGCACCCACGAGGTAGTCAGGGCACGGGTCGGAGTTGAAAGCCGAGCTCTCGGCCATCGCACCCAGGAGGTCCCAGCAAGGGCGAAAGGGGAAATAACAGGGAACGACTAGAATAGAAGATGAGCTTCAGGTGAAAAAGTAGAAAAAATGATCTTAGCCGTCAGCATTGAGATGGATGGCACATATTTTGGTGGTGGGATCTTTGCGCACAGTTAGCAATAAGGACCCTCTATTCTTGTTAATTTTCTCCCGACATCCTCCTCCAATCGCGACCATGAGTCCCCCTCGCCCATCTCCCTCCCGCTTGTGGACAGTAGCGGCGGCCGAGATCCGCATCCTCCCCATCTCCGGCAACTACAGTAGCTCGCCTAAGGCAAGCAGATGGTAGGCTACTCACCCTCTTCCCCTCTCAGGCCCTTGGAGCGGCTTGTCGGCGTGATCCGTGCCTCTGCCCCCTCTCAAGATCCTAGACCATCGGCGGCAAGCCGGTGGTGGGCTCCTCCTTCGCCTCTCACGCCCAGGATCAAGGTATACTCCGATGCTCCCACTTCCTTCTCTCTCACCTAGATTTCTGTGTGCACATTCGTCAAAGATCTGCTAGGGTACATGAGGGATCTACAGGAAGGTTGGGCTTTAATGAGGCGGCTGATAAAGACATTAAATCAGAGCAATTGTACACAGGGCACCAATGTGTACCATCCGAAATCACTGAAATAACAACGGGATTACGCAGTGACGGCCATTACATGCAATATTATCGTTATATATGGGCATGTGACTGCTTTGGATAACTCAGTGCTATGTACAGAGTTCCTAGATTAATATGAGAACCAATTAAATCTGAACCTGAAGTCAAATTGATGCCATGTTGTAGCTTGTAGATCGTTAATCTGTTGATGCTTTGGTTACATTGATTCTCAGACATGGAGTATTTAACCAAAAACTACCACAATTCATGGAAACGTGTCGAAAAACTACCACTTTACGATTTTGTGCCAAAAACTACCACTTTTGTCCTAATCTGTTGCTAAAAACTACCAAGTGCGAAAACTGCTCGCTTTGGCTCGTTTATGATTGTGTGGCCCACATGTCAGGACGGAAAAAGTCAGCACCGTTAACATTGCCGTCACCGTAGAAAGAGATCGAGACGGCGGCGGCCTTCACCGGAGGTGGGGAAGATGAAGTACTACGGCGGTGCAGCCGCATCGGGAGGAGACGGCGCGACCTGCAGGCAGCACTCCGGCGCGAGCAGGGCGGCGGGGAGGTCCGGGGGAGGCGGATTCGGGGCGGCCGCGTTGGAGCTCGTGGTCAAGCAGCCGCGTCAGGAGGAGCATGGAGGTCGGTGATGGGGAAGCCGGCGGGCCGGGCGGAGGCCGGGCCAACTCGAAGACGGCCGAGGCGCGGAGCCGGCCGGGCCGGGTTGCGCGGAGGGCGCGGGAGGCCGGCAGCGGAGGACCCGGCGAGGCGCGCGGGGCGTAGTTGGCTGACGGCGCCCGGAACCGGCATGCGGGCGCGTGGCTAGACGGGAGCGGTGCGAGGCAGCACAACAGCTATCGGAGCGGGGCAGCGCGGGAGGCCGGGCCGGCCGGAGTGGCGGAGTCGGCGACGGGAACGAGCAGGCGCGCGGAGTTGCGGAGGGCGGGCACGGAGGCGCCTGTACCGGAGTGGGACGGCGGGCGAGCGGGCGCTCGGGAGCCAGGGCGGCGCGGATTGGAGCCGACACGGGCGGAGCGGCAGGAGGGTCAGGCGACGGGCGGAGCGGAGCTGCAGCGAGGCAGAGCAGCCCGCGGGGGCGGCGTCTGACCGGTGTACAGCGGTCACAGGCGTTAACGGCTGGCCATGAGCGTTTCGCCACGCTGGCACCTAAACAGTGGGGTCGGGCAGTCAGATTCGAGTTTAACCCAGCCAAAGCGAGCAATTTTCACACTTGGTAGTTTTTAGCAACAGATTAAGATAAAAGTGGTAGTTTTTGGCACAAAATCATAAAGTGGTAGTTTTCCGACACGTTTTCGTGAATTGTGGTAGTTTTTGGTTATTTCTATTATAAAGTAGTGCATCGCAACCCTTCACTTATTTAGTGCATACAAGACGCATGATTAGTTAGTGTAATGTGATAAGGGGAGATCTCCTAATTTTTTGTTTCAGTTGACGCCTAATTTCTTGTCCACAAACAGGAGATTCAGCTAATTTTGAACCAAAGATTCAGAAATTTGGTTGAATACATATAAGGGGCGAGCACAACAGGTATGGACTGAGAAGTTGTTTCACTTGGTCCTGGGATTCTTGCGCATTCTTGAAAATAGCAAATAATATGCATCGCAACATATTTCGAAAGTTAATTTAGAAAATATTTGCTTCATTTCTGCTTTGCATAGCTGCTTTCTTTACATGCTGAATCAAGGTGTGGCCCTAGTCTTAAAATGGCATGAATGTTTGAGATTAAGGGGCTGTTTGGTTTCAGCCCCCACCAGCCCTTCCAAAACGAGGGCGTGCCAACTTTTTGGCGAAGGAAATCGCCACCAACAACTCGCCCGCGTGCTGGTATAGAATTGCAAGGGCGTGCCAAAATTTCGGCTGAGATCCTAAATTTTGGATGGGATCCAAAAGCTTGCCAGCCTGTTGGTCAACGACCAATATTTTGGAAGGGCAGCCGTGGGCTGCCATCCAAACAGCCCCTAAGATCTAAACCAATTTTGGCACTATCAAAAGTTGCCAATATTTGGAAAATTGTAGAGAGGGGCTCACGCTTGGTGTTCAACCAATCAAGTGCCAAGTTTTGGTCTCATGCCAAATTTTGGCCCCAATCCAGTCCTGAAATGTTTGTATTTTTGTAGTATTCTGTTTTAATTGTTCATTGCTAGTATTCTGCTGTAAATGCCATTCTATACACAGTACATATGAATACTAAATGAGTGCAGCATTGTTCTTTTACATTCTTCTCTCTAGTAGTGGTGCTCATTGAAGTCTTTCGCCTTGCATACTGGAATCCAAGTCGAATGAAAAGCATGGTGAATTAAGGGAGCGAAGAGCAGAATCAATGCTACACTTTGAAGCTGAATCATGGTCAAAGCCTCAAAGGTAGGTTTCTCTGCCACCGAAAATATTTATTTCACCTCAGTTCTTTTCTACGGCTATTTGCAGGCTAAGTTGTGTTATAAGTTTGTATTTTTTTATGCTTGTGTACACTCTGAGTGTGCCCATCAGTCTTTTTTATATGTAAGCTCTGAGTTTACCTTACAGACTTTTAGTCCACAAAAGAACATAATTATTTCCAGTTTCTTGCCTTGTGATGTAAACTATAAAATTGTTCATGTATTTGTAGATGGGTGATGCTCTGACACCAGAAGCATCTCGAGTACATATGGACAGAAGAAGTGTACGACTGCAAGGGTGAAACTTATTTGCGTGCGAGATAATTTTAGTTCCTTTGTTGAATGTACACCAACACAGACTTGTGCTGCACTGAATCATATTCGTTTGGTGTTATCTCTCCCTGCAAATGAAGCTTGATGAGCGACAAGCATTCGAACCGGAGGCAAACGTCAACTGAACAATATTATGTCATGTACAATCAAGATAGCAAATGCTCGCTGAGCGGTTGATCATTTTAGTACTTAATATTCAGTTTTGCTGGTCATGTAATAAAAATAATCATCTCATGTTATGGGTCACTTCACATGCATGTATGTGGATCAAAGTCGACCCACACAAACATTTTCACCAGCCTATTCAGATGTGGGTGTGTATTGCGAGATAAGCTTAATGTTAACTTCAATTTTATGTTGCATGATTCATATAAAATATTAGTTCTGTTTTGGATAATCCAGTTTGACATATACATTTAGTTGTGCGTCAAGGGGATAACTTAATTTTCATATATAATCAAATATTGACATGCTTGAAAGAGTTGTCATCAACATTCTGCCAATTTGGAAATGAATGAGAGACATGAGGTTGTTACTATAAAAGTGATGTTTTATATCTATCTATTTCTAGGGGGTGATTCGTGAAATGTACACTTAAGTGGGAGCAGTCCCCTCCACCATAATCTGTGCCATTCATCTCCCATCCAATGGCTCAGATTTCATTTTTCTATTCTTTCACATGAAGCTCAGATTCTATACTAGTTGCTCCCGAAATAACATGGATACTTGCATTCAATACATGTGAAAAGCAAAATAACGAAGACAAAGGTAAAAACCAAGATCCATTAAGGAATTTTAAGTTAGTCATTTGTCGGGTCTGGGTGTGTGGTGAATGACGTGAACAGGTAGATTTGATTTTGTTTTTACTGTTTCTAATATCTCTCCAAACTGTATTACGATGCGTTTGTTGCAAGTTCAAAAAAAAAAAACAAGATGCGTTCGTTGCGGTAGCACCTAAAGATTTGCCATGTGACCATTACGTATCTTGCAAAAAACTTGCCATGTCTTGTATAAAAAAAAAATCATAAACTTGCCTTGTCACCATTTTTCAGTTTTTCTTAATTTGCCATGATTTAGGAAATTTAGTTTTCAAAATTTACCAAATTTTTTTTCTAAACTTGCCTTGATTTATGATTTTTTTTTATTCCTACGATCAGTCTTGTCACCCTAAAAACAATTTTCCAGATTTTGCCATGCTCTTGAAGGACGAAGCTGCTACATTTGTCGTGTGACCAAATACAACAATTTTCTCTAAATTTGCGATGATTTAAGACACAATAATTCTCTACTTGTCATGTGATTGTATAATTTTGCCATGATCTTTCCACCCAAAAATTCTCAATTAGGCCATGGATGGTAACTATTTGGCGCAACAATGGCAAGCTCATTGTTTTGTCGATTGCAACCTTTTTGTATGTTTTCTTTAGCTTTTTTTAAAGTTAGGTGCAGATCCCAGTTTTCCTGCCTACTAGCGTGTCACAGGAAATCTTATTGGGGCCCAACTGGGCGCCTGATTGATGTGGGCTGGGTTTACATATACAGAAGATCATTGATCCTATAATTTCGTTGATCGATTCCCACCTCCCGTGGGGAACGATCGTTCGATGGATCCCGGCGGCGGCGGCGGCGCTGGGGCCACCGCCGCCAACCTCCCTGTGGACATGCTAGCCAACATCCACGGCCGTCTGAGCCTCCTAGACCGCCTCACCTTCGCTGCAGCCTTCCGCTCCTCGCGCGGTTTATTCAGGCCGGAGGCGCCCTGTCTCGTCGTTCCCGGTGACACCCCGGATCAAGGTTTTGGTTACCGAATGAGGCATTTTTATCGAGGGGGACTGATAAATGCGGTTACCACGGTTACCGAGAAATACCAAGAAATACCGATAATATTTCGAATGAATTTTATAGTTGAATTTTGAATTCAAATAATTGAATGAACGAACATTTGAACCAAAGACCTCTCAAAACAGGAACTAGGTTTGCAACCAACACGCTAGAACCCACTCTCATGGCATTAATTAGATCCTACTTATTTTACTATAAATCGAGTGTTTAAATTCAAAAAATTCAAAAAACTGGTATTTTTTGCTTGGTGCGGGGATTTACCGAGAGGCGCGGAAATACGCGGTAACCATGGGAAATCTCGAAATTTCGACTTGTAACCAAAACCTTGCCCCGGATACAGTCATGCTCTTCTCCCTCTCCGGACGCCGCGCCATCTCCGTGCGCGCCCCGGAACCCACGCTGCTCGACCACATCATCATGGGCTCCTCACCCTCCCGCGGGTGGCTCGTCACCGCCGACAACCGGGCCCGGCTGCGCCTCCTCAACCCTGTCACCGGCGAGCGGCACTCGCTCCCGGCCATCACCACCATCCCCTTCCTCCACGCCACGACCGGCGGGGAGAACCCCTGCTTGACGCTCGACCTGAAGTGGTTCTTCAGGGGGCCCCCGCTGCGCTCCTATGGCCCCGTGACGATGAGCGCCGATACATTGCACCGCTGCCTCTACCGCAAGGTCGTCCTCTCTGACTCCGGCACCATAGCCATGCTGATCACGGGGCCGGGGTACGGTGACGTCGCCTTTGCGACGGCGGGGGGCAGCTCGTGGAGGCTTGCACCCCGTGCGACGGCGTCGAGCCCGTCGCCTCGCCGAAAGCCGACCTGTGGAGTCTGGGACCCTCGCCTGACGGTGTCGAGGATGCTGTCCACCACGAGGGCAGGTTCTACTCGATCACATGCTCGGGCAAGATGGAGGAGTGGCGGCAGCAAGATGCCGACACCATGTTCGCGAGCACAGTGGTCGAGCCAGCACTTCGGCTGACCCCGGCCGACACGAACAACTGCAAGTACCTCGTGGTGACGCCGGGCGGACGGCTGATGGTCGTGCTCAAGACCAAGGAGACCACGGGTTTGCGGACACCACTGTCCTTCAAGGTGCAGGTCCTCGGCGCGGGCGCCAAGGAGTGGAAGGAGACGGACGACATTGGCGACGCAGCGCTGTTCGTCGGGACGAAGGGTTCGTTGTGTGTGTCGACAAGGGAGCACCCGGAGCTCAGGGCCGGCTGTGTCTACTATGCCGCCCACGGCGGCGTCGTGGTGTTGAGCCTCAAGGGCGGCACGGTGAAGGAGGTCGATCGCCTCTGGACGGACCACAGCTGGCTGGAGTGGTTCACGCCGTGCATTTCACGATAGGTTGATATCATGATTGATTCCCTTGCTTGTTGGGTGGGTTAAATTACAAGGTTGAAGCTAAATCTAAATAGTTTATGCGCATTATACACTACATGTTTTTTTTTTCGAATCTATACACGAGATATGTTTTTTGCTGGAGTGCTTAGAAAGCAATTTTGGATGCTTCCTTTTGCCATCAAATTGCAACACAGCAAAAGGTGCCCATTGTAGGTTTGGTTTTAAATTCTTTGAGGGAGACGTTAAATTATTTGACTTCATGTAACAAATATATAACAATAGAGAAGAGCTGCATGTATTTGGCAGCTAGGGATTTTTATTTTTTTGAGGAAAGGGATATTAAAGTCTTGCCGCAATGCCCCTTATGCAAGCAAGGTGCTGAAGATATTCGCCATTTGATGTTCACCTGCAGCCGAGCTTGGGAAGTTTGGCGGCCTTTAGGTCTGCGTGACATTATTGATCAAGCTTTGGCGGTGGACAGGTCGGGCTTGATTTTGCTCGCAGAAATTCCCAGGAATCTGATTAAAGATCACCATTGCTTGGCCAGTTCGACTCTAAGAGATGGTCGATGTGGATGCGTGTTCATTCGGCGGTGACGGCGTGTCAAGATGGCAACGGAGACGAAACCCACGAGGTTTTGCGCTCTGGCGGTGTTTCTTTGGGCCGCTTGATTCAAGATGGATCAATAGCATATGCTAGAATAATGTATTTTGATGGTATTGTCGGGTTTCGAGTTCGGATACTACTGAAACGGTTTAAACCCGTGAAACATGGCGGGTTTTATAATGTACCCACCAGCAACCCCACAGGGATAGAAAGACGCCTATCTGTGTCCCCTATAATAGGGTAAAAACCCACGGGGCGGGTTTCAGGACCCATTGCCATCTTGAGCGACGTGCGGCATGTGCTCATTGAGCTCTGCTACTGATGATATGCGTTTGTAGTTGTAAATCTTGAGACATCTCTCCCTCCCGATTCACAGGTATGTATGTGCGAGCACATAATGTATGAATTTGCAACCGCAGGCACACCACCAACACTGATGAATCATAATATCTCAATGAAAAAACTGATGAATCAATCACTTCTAGTTGCACCATTCAGTTACAACAACATCCTGTAGATTGTTCAAAGAACAACTAATCCCTGATCACCACATGCAGGGGGGCGGGGGGAGGGGGGAATGCTGTGTTCTCATCATGCATGGCATGGCAAAATATGAGCGTTACAAGCTCCTGAAAAATTTAGGCTAAAACACTTCTCGACTTCTGAATCTTGACCACTCAACTTGGTTGAAGTTTGAAACAAACACAAAATTAAGGTGTAATCTGCTTACTTCTGATCCCTCAACGTGTCTTAAAAAGCTTGCATAGTAAGTAGATTATATCAGGGAAACCATCTGCAATATGGTACGCCAAACTAGAAAACATCTCTGCACTTCTGAAACCTGAAACCATCTGCCTGCATGTTCATTGTTCAGAATAGTTAATACTCCCTTCGTACCAAAATAAGTGACTCAAATTAGTACTAACTTTGTACAGGAGGGAATACTATTTTTCTCGGGTACACACCAAAGTGCGCGTCATTTGTATTTGGGAGAAAACGCCGAGACAGCGACACATGTCTTCTTACAAGCAAAGAGCCAGGGAGAAAGGGGAAAGCAGCAAGGAAATAAAGCACAAAGCAGAAACCCCAAATTCCTAAAGCTTTCCATCGGAGTGTTGCAAAAAGACTTGAATTTTACATGTTTGGAAGACCGAAAATGTGGTGAATTTCCCATGCGAAAATATAGAAATATTTCTAAGTATGCCATGAGTAGAAAAACATGATTATAATGATTTCTAAACAAGGCTCCATTATTTACACATTGTTGCCATGAATTAAATTAGCCCGTGAATTAGGTATCATACTGCTAAGTTTGGGAACATGGCAAATTTAGGAGTGTTTTCATAGGGATTTAGTCCTCTGAAACACATGGCAAATTTAGTTCTCTGAAACAATGACAACTTTGGAAATCTGTAATGTACCTTGGAGAAGACACAAGCATAGCAGATAAAAAATGATTAATTGACCGATTGATTGATTATAGCAGCAACAACAACACTGAACTAAGTGCATCGAAAATTTTACTTCAGATGGAAACTTTGGAAAAAATGTAAACACAAAGCAGAGCAGATGAAAATTGATTGTTTGACCTACAATTGATTGATTACAGCAGCACTCACACAAACATTGAAACAATAGCTTTTGAGGAAAAGTACCTGGGGTTACCTACCCCGGAAGGACGTATGTCTAAGGGAAAATTTCAGAATTTGCAGTCTCGTCTGCTGAAGAGAATCATTGCTTGGGGCGACACCCTCTCGCTTGCAGGGAAAGAAATAATGATAAAAGCCATTGCCCAAGCTATCCCCACATATATCATGGGAGTTTTCAAGTTACCTATGTCTGTCTGTGATGACCTAAACAGAATGGTGAGGAACTTTTGGTGGGGCTCCGCTGAAGGCAAGAGGAAAACTCATTGGTTGGCAGGCCAAAAATCTTAGCTCATAAAACGAAGGGCGACCTGGGCTTCAGAGACTTTCGTGTTTTTAACCAGGCTCTCCTTGCTCGCCAGGCGTGGCAGTTTATGTGCACAGGTGCTGAAAGCTAGGTACTACCCAGATGGACGCCTAGAGGACACAGTCTTCTCCGGAAATGCTTCTTCTATGTAGCAGGCCACACAATATGGATTGGAGCTACTAAAGAAGGGCATTGTGCGGCGCGTAGGGGATGGCCAGAACATCCGCATATGGTGGGATCGGTGGGTCCCCCGGGAGCCATCGCGCCAGCCTGTCTCCCAGCAGGGCACATGCCGACTCCGGCGGGTGGCTGAGCTCCTCGGCCCGAACGGGACTTGGCGCATGGACCTACTCCGGTGCTACTTCCTTCCGGCAGACGTCGACGCGATCGCCGGCATCCGCACTTCACCTTGTGTCACGGACGACATCATCACATGGGCTCCGGAGAAGAACGGTATCTTCACCGTTCGATCCGCCTATCGCTTTGCCATGGACGAGCGCGAGCGTCCATCGGCCACAGCCATGAGCAGGGCACTGGATGGTCATCGCGCCATCTAGAAGATCATATGGGGGTGCCCTGCTCCCCCGAAGGTACGCGTGTTTGCATGGAGGATTGTTACAAACTCACTTGCTACCCGGGGAAACAAATTCTCTCACCACCTTGAGATTACTGATATTTGTCCCCTTTGTGGAGTGGAACGAGAAGACGGGTTCCATGCATTCTGCAGGTGTCCACTAGCTAAGGAACTATGGCATGCTATGGCCTTGGACTGGCCTATACCGAGTGTCGACGCCATCCCTAATGTTGGGCCGGAATGGCTCTTCACACTTCTGGAGCCACTGGATGAGGCGACACGGATGATTGTGCTCATGATCATGTGGAGGATTTGGCATGTGCGGAATGAGATTACGCATGAGAAGAAGCCACCACCCACAGAAGCTTCTCACCGATTCCTTCATGGGTACATCAATTCACTCTTGTGTGTGCAGCAACACCCAAGTGGAGATGTGGTCAAGGGAAAGATGGTACTCAATGCACCACCGATCCTCACTAGAGAGCTGGCTCCTCTCAAGGACGAGCGAGGATGGGTTGCCCCAGAGCTAGGCAATACTAAACTTAATACAGATGGTAGCTTTGTACCGGCGACAGGATTGGCTGGAGGCGGCATGGTCCTTCGGGATTCTGAGGGCAAGATCATTTTCAGCGCTTGTAGAGAAATTCGCGCATGCGATAATGTGCTCACGGAAGAGCTAGCGGCGTGTCGGGAGGGCCTGGAGCTAGCTCTTTTCCGTACGGACGCGCCCATTAAAGTCGAGCTTGATTGTGCGGAGGCGGTGACAATGATCACAGGTCGTGAGCTGGACCGGTCGGCTCATCGCACCGTCATTGAGGAAATCAGGAGACTGGCAATGATGGAGGGGAGGGAAGTCTCTTTTAGTCTTTGTTGTCGTTCGCAGAACAAAGTTAGTCATGAGCTTGCCAAATATGGCAGGAGCACCCCTCGCACCGCTGTTTGGTTGCACTCGGGGTTAGACTTTACGACAATGCTAAAATCTTGCCGACTGGTGGTTTGCATCAGATCCGAATGACTCGCGTGCCGTCAGATCCTAATCCTGCGCGCGTCATCCCTTCCTTTTCCCCCGCCTGAATCTGGTCGCTCCTTCCTTTTTTCCGCCGAATCTGGTCGCCCGCAGATTGCATCCCGATTTTCTATCCTGCTCGCACGTTGACCTGTACTGTAGTTAAGAACCGATTTTCTCTCCGGTCCGACCGCACATCAATCTCTGCTGCATTAGAGGTGGACCCGCCTACAAATTGAGCTACTGTTGTTTAGCGGAAGAAAAAATAGTCTAGAGTGGGATTCGAACCCACGTCACCTACGATGCTAGGAAAGCCAACAACCAACTAAGCCAAAGCAATTTGATGTAAACTTACCATCTGTTACCCAACTCACCTAACCTTTTAGCATGGTAATTAGCCCATGGCCTTGTCGTTGCACTATACGGTGACATATGCCATTTCTTTACCTCATGATCTTATCTATAGATGTTGGGCCTCACCTCGGAGGAAGAGCACGGTGCATGGGGTGCAACAGGCCATGCACGACTCGTTTAGTCGTGTATCAGGCTGGGCCTGTTACGTGCCAAGCATGCGTGCTTGTGGGCCAGCCCGTGAAAAATGGACAGGATAAAAGTTGATAATTCACGTACAAATACCACGGTAACTTCATTATAAATAGCTGATAACTCAAGTACAAACATCACTGTAACTTTTCATCCTCGTGATAAAAGTTGTTTAAACATATACCCCAATAACTTTGATGGAAATAACATGGGTGTTAGAATAAATCCGAGGCATACCGTCGATCATCCAAGGACCAAGCAATCCAATGAGCATAACACCGAGATTTGTTAACGAGGTTCACCAATATGGCTACATCCCCGGGGCATGACTACGGGCGCTCCTCCCCGTGACACCATCACAATACCGCACCCGGTCGCCCTGGACACCGGCACATGCCGCCGGCTTCCCCTGCGTTCCGGTGCTATTATGTTGGCATCGGTTACATCGTGTGTCTACCCCCGCTATATATGAGAGGCCTAGGATACAAGTCCTACTAGGACACGACTCCACATCCTATGTAAACACGATACAACTACAAGTCCAACTGTAACCTACCTTGTACACTATATTCGACACAACTCTAACAAACTCCGCCTTGGCGAATATTCTCCACCACCTTGAATTTGTCTATGCGTCAAACTTCCATGTACATTGGACTTGAGCTTATCCCATGAGCACCGCTGCTACTCGAAAAACTCCATGTGACTCCACCTGCAACTTGTAGTCCCTTCTTTTCTTGACCACTGTCAACACTCGAGCAAACTTAAGTTTCTTGTTACTCTAGTCTGTGCTCCCAACTTCCAGAGTATCCGTCCAACGACATCACACACTGATCACTGACCTGCGTGAAAGTGAACAACTTACATATTGGGTGTCACACATAAGAGCTACCTGAACTCAACATCACCACTCCTTTCTTGACCGCCTGTCTGAAACTTGAAGGAATTTCACCATTGCTCGTAGTCATCCCGAGTCAAATTCACAGTTGTCTCACCACATGTATGACCACCAGAGCCCTGGCCCGTCTCCATGTCCCGTGCGTACCGCACGCCTCGCCGCTATTACCGCGTCGAGCCTCCGCTGTCCCGGTCGAGTCTCAAGGGTCGCGAACCCACACCACTCAACCCCCACTGCAGAGTACCATCGATCATCACCGACCGATGACGAGTTTCACGCTTCCATCAGACCACTGGGCTCCAATCCGAACTGCATGTCACTCGCTTTTCCCACTGAATAGGCTTCGACTCTCTGTCGACTTACGCCGTAGCCCCTCAATCAGCTCCACCTTCAACATGACTCCATGGTAGATGATCAGTCCACCCCCGCGCCTCATCGACTTCAAGCTCCGTGTATACACCACCTTGAATCAATCCCGTGCCATAG
Source organism: Triticum aestivum (assembly GCF_018294505.1). Lineage (NCBI taxonomy): Eukaryota > Viridiplantae > Streptophyta > Magnoliopsida > Poales > Poaceae > Triticum > Triticum aestivum. Next base: position 808,757,408 of record NC_057798.1, on the reverse strand, counting down.
TCTTGTCAAAGCCACACAAGCCTCAGGCCTGCGCCACGTGTTTCCACGCCCAGAAGTCGGTCACCATTAGCATCACGCCCATATGTCGTCGCCGATCCCACCACCGTCTTCTGTACCAACCGACTTGCGTCGATCTGTCAGACTGTCCAGTCCGACCCAGCCGAACTTCTCCGACTGCAGACACATTCCAGACTTCCCAAGTCATCACCGTGACCACCGTCATCCATACACACATGTGTACCGACAAAGAAAACGAAAGAAAAAATTCCCTCATAGCTTTCCCGTGTGAACCACACGTATGTAGCTTCTGGATCCCTTCTTTTATTTCTTTCTTGATGATAGCATCACGATCAAACTCTAGGTCCTTGTGCCAAAAAAAATTCCCAAACAAATCTCATGTCTCAGCACTTCAGCAGCATTTCCGTACGCTCAGCAGCCTCCTGTGAACAACACGCCTTGACCACCAGCTATCACATGCTCCCTCACGGCCCAATCTATCTACTGAGCCATGACCCAGCACGGTCTGCTTGCTCCAGGCGCCACGTGGGCTCCGCGCTGCACCCGGTCCAGACACATGCGCTGTATTGCACCCAATCGACCGTGTCGCTGCCAGGTCCTCAGCCGCCACGCGCACTCAGATCCAACCTCGTGCACTCCGAGCATCCGAGCGGACCGTGTTATGTACGTGCCGCACCTGACGCAGCTTCCTGGACCGCCACGCGTGCCTCGCTGTTGCGCTTCCGCATCGAACCAACCAACCGCTGCCTGCCCGGATCGAATCTGCTGTTGTACGAACTCGCCGAAAACTCTGATCGCTCTAGACCACCGCTTTGATCGAAAACTGCCGCTATTTTTCACCGTTTAGACTGCTTTTGATCTTTCCGTTGACCTCCACGAACAACTTCGATCTCACCGCAATCACCTGGCAACCCTTGCAGCCGCTCCCTCGATCAAACTGACATCCTCTAGATCAACCACCGACCTAGCTTATGATACCACTTGTTAGAATAAATCCGAGGCATACCGTCGATCATCCAAGGACCAAGCAATCCAATGAGCATAACACCGAGATTTGTTAACGAGGTTCACCAATATGGCTACATCCCCGGGGCATGACTACGGGCGCTCCTCCCCGTGACACCATCACAATACCGCACCCGGTCGCCCTGGACACCGGCACATGCCGCCGGCTTCCCCTGCGTTCCGGTGCTATTATGTTGGCATAGGTTACATCGTGTGTCTACCCCCGCTATATATGAGAGGCCTAGGATACAAGTCCTACTAGGACACGACTCCACATCCTATGTAAACACGATACAACTACAAGTCCAACTGTAACCTACCTTGTACACTATATTCGACACAACTCTAACAATGGGAATATACACATATCAGACCTGATAACTCACGTGCAAATACCGCGGCAACTTTTCACCTCTAGATGAAAATTGTTAAAACATACCCAGTAATTTTTATGTAAATATCATGGTAATATAGACATAAAAGCTGATAACTCACATACAAACACCACTGTAATGTTTTGAACGGGATTAAAGTATTGAAAAACATTCCCCAGTAACTTGTGTGTAATTAGCATGATAATATACACACAGTAGAGCTGATAACTCACATACAACACACATGATTACTTTTTAAAAGGGAAAAATGTTGCTGAAAACATACCTTGATAACTTGTCTGTAAGTAGCATGATAATATATGACAATACAGTTGATAACTCATGTATGAACATCGCAGTAACTTTTGACCGTAAAATAATATAATCTTTAAACATACCTCCGATAATTTTTTGTATAAATACATGGTAATATACGCACAACAGAGCTGATAACTCACGTACAAGCATCACAGTAACTTTTTTGGCCCGGATAAAAAATGTGTTGAAAAACATAGACCTGGTAACTTCTGTCTAATTAGAATGGTAACATGTGCATATCACAGCTGATAACTTAGCCCAGTCGTGGTTACTATTGACACGCCCCTCCCCCCCCCCCCCCCCCCCAAAAAAAAGTCTTCCAACATGGGATCTAGTTTTCTAAGGTGTTGTCGGGATGTTTTTTTGGGGGGGGGGGGGGGGGCGGGGTGAATTTTGAATCAGACAAATGGTTTGACCTATGAAACATTTTGAACGTTTGAAATAAGGATAATCTAAGATAACATCATATTTTTTTTGTTCTCTAGTGTAAGCATGCATGTGTACGTGGAGAGAAGGCTGAAACAATCATTTTTATGTCCTAATAATTTCCACGTAAACAACATGATAACTTATGGATCACACGCGTGATAAATTATGTAGTCTAGGGATGATAACTCTTTACTAAAAAAAAAGTCGTCGAAACATATCAATATGGGATCTAGTTTTAAAGGTCTCGTTGCGACGAATCTTTTCTGTGAAAATAATTTTTTAGTTGGAGCAACGGTTTAAGCTACAAAACATTTTAAAATTAAAATTTTGTTGAAATCTTTGATGACATCATCTTTTTTGTCTCACATGCATGCATTCACACTTAAATCAATTGGACACGGATGCTTCCTGCACACTTTGCTCCGCTTTTTCCTCAGCACACCGCAATCTTGCAGCATGCACAACCACTAGTTCTGCTAGTCGCTGGTCCTTTGATTCTGTTTGCACTCGTCCGGATCTGTTCCTAAAATCCGACCGTATGGACGTTGGCACACTCCTAGATTTTATTGTAAACTTGGCTCTGGCTGAAAAGCCTCCGTGAGCAATGAGAATCCCCTTTTCACCCGTAAAAAAAAACTTCTTTTTTCTGGATGCTGGGGAAATCTTTAAAAAAGAATTGCAGAGAAAAATCCTTTTTTTTGACATCATGCTGGTGAAAATCTTAGTGGGAACGGAGGGATTTGTCATAAAAAAAACCAGAAGTGAGGCATAGGCGGTTAAGGTAAACGTCCTTAATAACTTTGAAATCGTTAATCTCCAATCCGACGACGCAGACCATCCTCCTCCCAATCCCTAATCGATCCTTCCGATGCGGCGAAATCGAGCAAAGGCCGCCGTCAACCTCCCGCCGGACATGCTAGCCAACATCCACGCCCGCCTTAGCCCCCTCGACCGCCTGGCCTTTGCCGCCGCCTTCCCCGCCTCGCGCGGCGCGTTCAGGACAGAGGCGCCGTGGCTCGTCCTGCCCGGCGGCGACAACCCGGACACCGCGACGCTCTTCTCGCTCTCCGATCGCATTGCCACCACCCTGCGCGCCCCGGAGCCCGCGTTACGCGGCCACGTCGTCCTGGGCTCCTCCTCCGGCGGCTGGCTCGTCACCGCCAACGACCGGGCCCGGATGCGCCTCGTCAACCCGGTCACCGGCGAGCAGCGCGCGCTCCCGGCCATCACCACCATCCCGGGCCTCTTGGAGAAGTGGGGCGGCTTCAGCTACATGATGCTCCAGCCGAAAGACTTCCTCAGGGGTCCCCCGTACCACGTCGGCGGCGACCGCCCGCCGCAGGGGACGTTCACTATGGGTGCCGAGCTGATGCGTCGCTTCTTCTATCGCAAGGTCGTCCTCTCCGACTCCGACTCGCCGGGCCCTGCCGCCGCCATGCTGATCACGGGACCGCGATTCGGCGTCCCGGCCTTCGCCACGGCGCAGGGCGGCGGGTGGAGGCTGGCTCCCTCACGTGAAGGCGTGGAGGACGCCGTCCACTACAACGGCAAGTTCCACTCCATCACCTACGCCGGCGCCGTGGAGGCGTGGGAGCAGCCTGCCAATGCTGGCGGCGTGTTTGCGAGCACAGCGGTCGCGCCAAGGCCAAGGCTGCCCAATGCGGACGGCGATCCGTCGTCGTGCCGCAAGTACCTTGTAGTGGTGCCGGGCGGCCGGCTGATGGTGGTGCTCAAGGAGTCCAAGGAGGAGACCACGGATAAGTACTCCCGCCCTCGGAGGACGTGCTCCTTCAATGTGCAGGTCCTTGACGGGGAACAGTGGAAGGAGACGGACGATATCGGGGACGCCGCGCTGTTCGTCGGGGTGAACAGTTCGCTCTACGTGTCGACGAGGGAGCACCCGGAGCTCAGGGCCGGCTGCATCTACTACACCGAGAACGATACAGAACTGTGCAAGGATGGCCACAACGCCGACGAAGACAACAGAGTCGGTGTGTACAGCCTCGAGGTCGGTTGGACTGAGAAGGTCGAGGGCCTCGGGCAGCACAGGAGCTGGCCGCCTCCGGCGTGGTTCATTCCTGCCATCCCATGATGATCGATATAAGTATTGATAAGAGTAATTGATAGCCTAGGTTGGTGTTTTTCAGTAAAGAAAAAGGCTTGACAACCAAGAAAACAGTTCAGTTTCCAGCTTCGTCTTCAGGAAACAGTTTTTGATTATTGTCTTGTGAGCTTTCTGGATGGACAGGTTTTATTTACTAAATAAGATATAAGAGTAATTATGAATATTTGTTCCAGATTACAACCAAGCTACAACAATTGATAGCCTGGTTTCTAGATTGTTTCAATAGTAGGGAATTTGTTGCAGTGTGCAGTGCAGCAGAGCTTAGCTAAGGCAGTAAGGCAGTGTATGCATGTGCTTAGCTGATGACTTGAAAGCCTCACAGCCTATGCTTACTTAATTACTGCGCTTTTTTTAAGATCGGGTTTCAGAATTATGCTACAACAATTTGGTTTGCAGCATGTTTCAGACTCAAGTCATTTGTGTTTGTTTCAAGTTTCAGAAGTAACGAAGCACTAGCTAGTTTAATGTAGTAGTTTTGCAGGCCTCAAATTTCGACGCCTCCCATGTTTTTTTTTGTTGTTGTCTGCTGCACACAGTTGAATCTCCAAGTCACAAGATATTGTCAGTGTTGATCAGTTGTGGGGAGTGAGGGCCCGTTCGGCAAACAACCGCTCCAACATTTTAAGCTACTGCTCCATCCGCTCCGGGAGAGGAGTGGTGGAGCCGGAGGGACTCCGAACAGGCCTATTGTGTCCCTGCCAAGTGAAAGGCTTGAGAGTTTTCCTTATCTGAAAGATCTGGTGCTTTGTGGGTGCCTAGGTCTCAACTGACAAATGGATTGGCGCTGTTATCATCTCTCCAAAGGCCCAGCTTACAGTAATCGGTTGAGAAATTGGAGATTAGGAATTTTCAAAGTCTAGTTTCAGTTGGTGCTCCAAAGGCAGTTGAATAAATAAATAAATAAGGTGTTGATATACGATTGTTCAAAGTTAAAGGAAGCGGATGAGATCAATAGAAGATCCCGCCTAAGGCCCCGCTTGGAACATCGTTTTACAGCCGTATACACCTGTAAAATACTCCCCCGTAACCAAAAATCGGGCCCCTTTCAGTTAGCCGATTGGTTCGTCGTTTTGGGCCGTAATTTCTACATGTGTTTTCCATATTACACCCGTAACAGGCCGGTATCTGATACAGACAAGCGCCTGTCGTTTTTCCCCACCTCGCCGTCGCTGCGGCCTAGATCGAGGCTGCGCTGCCGGGAGGCGCTGGGGCTGGTCTCCCCGAGGGGGTGACGCGATGGTATTTGCGACGGCGACGTGGTGAGCCGCCGCCGATGTTGACCCCTGATGGGGGTTAGGCGCGATGACGGCGGCGACTCGCTCCTTACCGCGACGGCGACGCTGACCGGCAGTCCTGACCGTGACGGCGAATCTCTCTGCCTCCTCCAAGCGGCCTCCTATGCTCGACCAAGGTACCCTCCCTCCTCCTCTGCTCCCCCTCAGTCGGCGGCGGGGAGCTCCTCCTTGGCTACGTGGATGAGCGTATTACAACCAGGGAGCCAAGCAGTGTTTACAAGTGGAAAACAAGTACAACCGGATTCTGCTGGTGCCTGGTAAGATACAAGTGTAAACATTTACAACTGGAAAAGAAATCCGACAATCCAATCGCAGCCTAAGGTATTTGTGCTAATGCCTAATGCTTGTTCAGTGTCCAGCTTTTCTCTCTGTTGCTCAAAATTCCCTATGGACTGTAAATTAGGCATGTACTCCCTTCGTCCTAAAATTCTTGTCTTAGATTTGTCTAGATACGGATGTATCTAATACTAAAACGTGACTTGATACATCCATATTTAGAAAAAATTGAGGCAAGAATTTTGGGACGGAGGGAGTATTATGTAGTAGCAATTCCACTTAAATCAATATCAGTAAAGTAGGGTAGACTTACTCATTGGTGACACCTACATGCATTATATATCTCGTTTCTGCTTGTTAGTTTCAATGTTTATCTGTTCATATTTTCCGAAAAGAAATGTGTGATGTGTACTGACATTTTCAAAAGAAACGAAAAAAGTACCTAAGGGGGGCTATTTTCAAAAATGTTGATTTCTTTTTGCCACGGCTTCCACGAATGTCATTCCCTGATGAAACTTGGCAAGCACTCAAAACATTTGTCATTCTTTGCCATCAATTTTTTTTTAATTTTTAGATCTTATTATTCGTGGTGGTATCATAAGAGCTAAAACTCGGATGGGCACTCACCAACACTTTTGTCATGAATGCAACTGACATTGACATACATGTGATGTTTTTTTGAACATTTTGGTATCTTATTTGCATTTTTTTATTTAGTATGAATTTGTCATGAAGTTTTCAAAGTGACGGTCAAACGGTCAAAGGGCTTAAGTACAAGACGCCAAAGTGGGTTGGTCAAGACCACGTGTTTTCAGAATCTGGGGCCAATCATGACGAAGGGGACACAACCAAGGGTATAAAACCAATTATTTCTTTTTGTCTTGTCAAATTTTCTCTACTGACCATGTTATGTTGTTCTTCAAGGCAAATGAATGATCTGACAACATACAGTAACCTACACTGTAGGTGCATTTCCTGGAAGTTGTAGACCCACAGACAATTAGACATCACGCCCTTCATCTTTGCCGTCTCTATATATCTAGCTAGGACACATCTGTGCTTATGCCCTTATGTTTGCACGATTCGTAGTGAAATTTCATAATCTATGACATGCCGTATCTGTGTGTTTTGGTGGATCTTTTCTCTGGAATTATTTCCAAAGGAATTGTGGTGTGCAGCAGAACTTAGCTAACGCAGTATTTCCTTATTTAACTCACTCATATAGTAAATGTGCTACTTATGAAGTTGCTGCTGGTGCTTGGGGTCAATCAAGAGCCCGACCATAGATTGCAACTTCGTTTGGATTATGTGATGGATTTGATGTTAGATATGTGGATTTAATGTTACATATGTGGATTTCACGTTATATATGTGGATTTGATGATGATCCATCTTATGTATGTGGATTAGGGCATGTAGGTATTTTAAATTGCAGGGCGGAAGCAAAACAAAAAAAAATGGAGTACTTATATGCTGACGGCAAAGCCCTTGGCATATCCCTCGGCATAGCACCCAGTTATGCTGATGGCAAAGCCCTCTCCAAAGCGTCCCACCTGGGAGCACTAGGGCCCGCCATGTGCCTAGTTATGCCGATGGTTTTGTCGTTGATAACGCCTGACATATATGCCGACGGCCAAGACCTCGACAAAGCAGCCCACATGGGAGCACCAGGGCCCGCCACGTGCCCAGCTCTGCCGCGGTTTGGCCGTCAGCTATGTCTGCTTGATATGCCAATGGGAAAACCCTCAACAAAGCTGCCCACCTGGGAGTACTAGGGCCCGCAACATGCCCAGTTCTGCCGACGATTTTGCCGTTGGCAAAGTCTCTAGAATGGCAGACAAACCTTAACGGCTATTTTTTTCGACGATCGTTCTGTGCTGATGGCCGTTAGTAAACCATCGGCAAACGTCCCTGTGCCGACGACCATGTGGGCTTTGTCGATGGGTAGTTGCCGAGGGCAACCGTCGGCATAGCCCTCTGGCCGCCATCTCCAGGGTCTCCGGTCACAATGGCAGCAGTGTGAGCTTCCGCTCAGGCCCCACTGCCGCAGCCGCATCGCCATTAGCTGCTCAAAGAGACTGTCGTGTCGTGGCTGGCCGGTCCACCGCCCTCCAGGCGTGAGCACGGCCGCGAGTCGAACGGCTTGGCGGAGAACCCCGACGCGCTCGGCGGGCCATAGATAAGCACGACACTGATCGAGCACTGCTGGACATAAGCTCACGCACGCCCGCTGCAGCTTGCCGGGGGCGGCGGTGATGGTCGAAATCTGTCGGCCCCGCCCCCGTCTTCTTCCCCCGCGCCCTTCCCCTGTTCCCAAAGCCCAAAGCCCCAAACCAAGAAGGAAACCAGAGCCGCTCCTAATCCAGAAATCCCGCCCGAGCCCCACCTTCCTGGACCGGCAAACGCCACGATGGACGCTCGTCCGGGCTTCCTTAGCTGGCTAGTGGGGCTTCCATTCGGAGCCAGTTGCCGCGCCGGCATGTTTTGCTTCTACTTTTGTGACTACTGCTGTGCCGAACAACCGGCCAACCACCATCGCAGGCAGGCCAGCACGCTGTATTTACAGGTACCAATTGATCCCCCGCCCACTTCTGATTATTGGTTTCTTTTCATGCAGTGGTTTCTTGATTTCTTGGAAAAACTTCGTTTCTCAAGTGAGTTCATAATCGAACCTCCTATGTTCGTCCTTGTGTGATTGCTCTCTTTCTCGTTCTACCAGCTTCTTGCTTCCTAGAAGAACTTCGTTTATCCCATGAGTTCAGATTCGAACCCTCCTCTGTTCTTTTTCCATTAATTTTCAGCCAGCTTCTTGGTTTTCTGGAAGAATTTTTTTTTGGTTCGTGCCTGTTCCATCGAGGTCAGAAAGAAAATTTCTTGCACAATTAGGGGAAATCCTAGTAGTAGCGTGGGTTTTGAGGCTATCAGCGGCGCGGGCGGCCGCGCTACTACTACGGCGCTGCAGCTAACAGTTTGTAGTAGCGCGGTCAGCACCCGCGCTACTACTGTTGACTATATCAGCAGCGCTTTTCCCGAACGTGCTACTATTATTTAGCTATAGCGCTTTCCTAGCCCCTCGCTACTGCTATATCTTTCATCATTTTCCCCCGCTTCCTACCCCGTTTTATTTCGGTTTCAATAAAATGCAATTTCCAGATACTAGGTACTACCATATACTAGTACTCCCTCCGTTCCAAATTACTCTGTCGTGGTTTTAATTCAAACCACGACGAGTAATTTGGAACGAAGGGAGTACTAGATAACAATTTCATGCATAGTCAACATGCATCCTCAAGCAGTACAAGGTCATATCAATGACGATCATCATATGTAGTTCTAGATGATATCGACGACGATCATTATATGTAGTTCTAGATGATATCGACGACAATCATCATATGTAGTTCTAGATGATATCGACGACAAACATCATATGTAGTTCTAGATGATATCGACGACAATCATCATATGTAGTTCTAGATGATATAGCCACACACACACATATATATAGTTCTAGATGATATCGAAGACGATCATCATCCTCAAGCCTGGGCGGTTGGTGTTCCTGATAGTAATTAGGATGGCCTGTCCAACACGAAGATTCTTGCCATCGAGGAATTTTTTCCATCCAACCGAGTTTAAGTGTGTGCGACCATCCGTGTCCACGCGGTAAGTACAGGTTGTGACGGAGCCCCTTGCGGTAAGGCGTAGTCCAGTTGAGCCTTCTTCATCAGGCTCGATACCATAACTCACAGATAGGCTCTTTGCCAATTTTTGAATAAGAAAAACATATCAATTAATAAATAGCCTCGCACATACTCTTGCAAATAAGTATATATGGATTATCTACACTATTAGTAGTTCCTTAGATTCTACACTAATAAGCATGTGATCGAACTCTACACTAAAGCATATCATCGACTAGATTCCACACAACATACCATATCATTGGACTCTACACTAAGCATATCATTGGATAATTTGCATTTGTAAGTATAACATACCATATCATGTCGATCGACCATGGTACTTGTCAGGCGGGTCACGAATGACACCCCGACAAAGTCAACACGTGGCGGAATTATGTCCCATAGGTTGGACACCTCCTCCTCACTCAGCCTCATTCTTTGAGCTGCGATGGCTTCATGAAGTGGGTCCTCATCATCTTCATCGAGTGGGTCCTCATTATCTTCATCATCTTTGTCATCTTCATCATCTTCCACCAGGTTTATATAAATGACAGCCAACTTGGGTCTTTCTACTCTGAAGGAGAAGCTGATCAACTCACCACCAGTAAGACGCATGCGGGCGAGGAAATGGACCCATCCATCTCCTCCAATCTGCGAAATATTTCGTCCTTTCTCGACCTCCATAGTGTACGGCCCCCCAGCAGCCTCAAATGTCATAGTGTCTCCTGTCAGCTTGTTGAATTTCAACCTCACATTGCATGGGACGATCTGTGTAAAAAAAAAAAGCAAAATGACACAATGCAGTAATGCCAACACTAAAAATAAAATAGTTGTTACATTTCATATAATTTCCTACCACCGCATGACGAAAACTCGGCTGGAAGTAGATGCCGAACAGCTTGCCAGTTGCAAGGCTGCTGGTGCACCTTGACTTGCACAATCGACATGGTGGTGGTGGTGGTGGCGCCATTTTCCTAAAGCAATATGCAGAGTGTCAAATCTTCAGAGCTATCAACTAGCATACTAAATCAATTAAATTAAAATGTTCTATAAATCAACTAGATCAATTAGCCTATTAAATCAACTTGCCTACTAAAAATCAACTAAATCAAAATGTTCTATAAATCAACTAAATCAACTAGCCTATTAAATCAACTAAATCAAAATATTCTATAAATCAACTAAATCAACTAGCCTACTGGATCAACTTGCGTACTAAATCAACTAAATCAAAATGTTCTAAATCAAATAAATCAACTAGCCTACTAGATCAGCTTGCCTACTAAATCAACAAAATCAAAATGTTCTAAATCAACTAAATGAACTAGCCTACTAAATCAACTAAATCATATGAACTAAATCAAAATGTTGCATATGAACTAGCCTACTAAATCCAAATGTAGTAGGGAGGAAGGGTTGTTGATGGAGGAGGGAGGAGGGAGAAGGAGGGGCGACTGGAGGAGGGAGGAGAGAGTAGGACGGAGTAGGAAGGGCGGAGCGAGGAGGGGCGGGCCGGTGCGGCGAGTCGAGGGAGGACGGAGGAGGAGGGCGGTACCGAGTCCAGCAAGAAGGAGGAGGTGACGGCGGCACAGAAGGAGGAGTGGTAGGCGACGGCGGCCGGCAGGGGAGGACCGGCGCGGGGGGTTGAGGGGGAGGTCGAGGGGGAGTGTGTAAGTGTGAGTGTGTGGATAGGATAGAGGAGAGCGTGGGCGGGCGGGAGGTAGCTAGTTTTAGCAGTAGCGCGGTGTAGGTAAATGCGATACTGCTAAACTACCTAGCAGTAGTGCCCTTTTAGTTAACGCGCTGCTCCTATAACTAGCTTCACGGCGGAGTCGTGGGAATAGTAGCAGTAGCGTGGCTTATCGGAGGAGCGCTACTGCTACTTTTATTTCAGCAGCGCGTTGTGGTGGAACTCGCTACTGAGAAATTGCAGCAGTGCCTTGTTTTAAAACTCGTTGCTGGTAAGATCCTATGTATAGGCTTTTCCCTAGTAGTGTTGGATCAAATCATGTTTGCCTCCTTTGATTGTTTTGTTTGACCCGCAGGTTCGTATGATGAACAGAGGTTGCAGATACAGCCTCAATGACATCAAGCGGATTAAGCTGGGTGGTGGCCCATTTTTGCCGTTACACCGGAGGCAGGCTGCGCACCTTGGCAAAGCTGTCGGGCACGACTACATTGGTTGCGGGGATACGCTACGGTCCAAGAAGTGCAACATCTGCAGCTTCGACTGCAAGGTATGATGTTCTTCAGTTGGATTCTAGTCCTTTTGGTGGTTCACCGTCCATGGTAGGGGGGAAATCAAACCGCTGTTTTTTTTCAGCTAGTCGCCGAGGTACCGCCGCATCATAGCCGGTCCAGAGAATTTTTAGGCCTAGGGCGTTTGAAAAACAATCTTTTTCGTACTAAACATTTATACTTATTTGAAACTAAGTGTATCATATCATAACGGTAACTAATATAAGTTTATATTACTTTGAGCCATATAATAATGTTTTCAAATAATAAATATATTATTCATTGCTATACAATTGTAATGTATATTATTGAAAATTTTAAGTCTACAAATTAAAATTTTACGATGTATCCAATTTTTTCCTTATTGTTAAAATAATCTTTCAAAATTATTTTCCAATATTGCATAAATGATGTGCATACACATTTGCATGTGTACATATTACTTTTAATATTATTGAATATCAAGGTAGAGATTTCTAAATCATACACACACTAAAAAATATTTTACTAGTGGTTTCTAGAGTATATTGGGCACTCGTATTCATAGAAACTTCTAGGGCATAAAAATGTGACTTGCAAGTTGGGTTTACTAATAGAATCATCAAAGAACCAAAAATGTTGTCGAATATACTTTTGCGTGTCGACTAGCTCACATGCTTGTCTAGATTTATTTCATTTGATTTCATGCAAATAAGATGCCCTACCTGTTTCTCAAATTAAAAATTATGCATTGGTTTAAACATTGAAATTTGTTATCATAATTTTCATTATAATACTAAGACATGCATCGTAAAGAGAGACTAGTGTCTTTGAGGGCTTATAGCTCCTGTGCGACACATTTTATGTGAATTGGAAGGTGTGAGAAGTAGTTGCCATAAATAGCTCGTGTGCGCCGTCTTACATGGCAATAATAGCGCCAATACGACCAGGTGGTTGAAACACGGGTCCGGTCGTCAACAGGACTGCGATTAAGGTAAAAACAGGGGGTCAAAACTAATTATTCCGTCTGGTGGTGGGTCCCACTTGGCAGTGCATCGATTCCCCGACTGAATGAAGAAGTGCTTCTTCCTTGCTTCTGGTTGCTGCATGCTCCCTTCTTCATTCTCATCGGCAGCGGCGGCGGAGCTTTAGTTTTTCCGGCAGAGCTTTCGTTTACAGAGGCGACTGCGCATGTGGTGAGTGTATTCGGCACCATTCCCCTCCGCATTGAGTTAGATCTGACCAAGTGAGCCTCTGTTTGCCCCCGTTTTCTATGGGATCCAGATTGTGGAGGTGGATGGGACTGGAGAGCTATGGCAGGGTGGCGTTGGGCTGAACAAAATGGAGCCACGAGAGACAACGTCCACCAAGTAATCATCCTGTCCAACCTCTTGAACACTGCGATGTGTGCCTCGTCGTCTTCCACTGCCTCATAGTGCTTGCCATTGATAAACAGGGGCAACGTTGTTCGAACCTTCAAATTCAATATTGAATTCTTACCATCTAAAGCAAAGCTAGTTGATAGTAGCGTGCGAGACAGAGAGAGAGATGCAATTGTGAAATGGGAGGTTGAATTTACAGAGATTGATCCATAGGAAATACAGAGCATGGAAGAGAGGGCCGCGAGGAATGTTGTGGAGAAAATTGGGGAGAGCATTTTTTGGGGTCAAGAGCAAGAGGTAGCATTGTTACGGTTTGATAATTGGAAGGGTGAGTATGTGAGGATTGAGAATGGTGAAGAGATGGTTGATGAAATCGATCGACAAGACGGTTGGGCAAGCAAACAGACTACCTTTCATGCAGAGCTCGTTGATATGAAATCAGATTCTATGTTTGGATATGTGCCCTCAAAGTTGGCTTCACGGATGGTAGAGGATGATTGGGATTCACATAGACAGATAACGCCCATGTGTACGGATGAAGTGACAGTGATAGAGGGGGCTGATCAAGATGCAGAAGAGGGTTGTGATGGTGCTGCAAGGGTTTTTTGTGTTGATTGGAATTCAGTAAAATTAGAAGACACTAGTGATTTGGTCATTGCACCAATGGCTGGCACTAAGATGGCCAATTTTTTGGCATTCCAGTAAATCTAGTAGATGATCAAGATGAGGAAGAGAGGGCTGAATCGAGTTTGCCTAATAATGCTAACATAGATGCTTGTGAAGATGCGGATGGGCGGCTGATGAAAGATGATGTAGATAATGCACATGATGATGAGCTTGTAAGTGTGTATGACAAAGAAAATCATGTTATTGAAGTAGGCAAGTGTTGGGGAACGTAGTAATTTCAAAATTTTCCTATGCACACGCAAGATCATGGTGATGCATAGCAACGAGAGGGGAGAGTGTTGTCTACGTACCCTCGTAGACCGAAGCGGAAGCGTTGACGCAACGTAGAGGAAGTAGTCATACGTCCTCCCGGTTCAACCGATCCAAGCACCGTTACTCCGGCACCTCCGAGTTCTTGACACACGTACAGCTCGATGACGCACCCCGATCTCCGATCCAGCAGAGGCACGGGGAGGAGTTCCGTCAGCACGATGGCGTGGTGACGATCTTGATGTTCTACTGTCGCAGGGCTTCGCCTAAGCACCGCTACAATATGACCGAGGTGTAATCTCATGGAGGGGGGCACCGCACACGGCTAAGGAACGATCTCAGTGATCAACTTGTGTGTTCATGGGGTGCCCCCTACCCTCGTATATAAAGGAGTGGAGGAGGGGAGGGCCGGCCCTCTACTATGGCGCGCCCTAGGGGAGTCCTACTCCCACCGGGAGTAGGATTCCCCCTTTCCTAGTCCAACTAGGAGACCTTCCATGTATTAGGAGTAGGAGACAAGGAAGGGGAAGAGAGAAGGGAAGGAAGGAGGGGGTGCGGCCCCTCCCCCTAGTCCAATTCGGACTAGGCCATGGGGGGGGCGCGCGGCCTGCCCTAGGCAGCCCCTCTCTCTTTCCCGCAGGGCCCAATAAGGCCCAATACTTCTCCCCGGCGAATTCCCGTAACTCTCCGGTACTCCGAAAAATACCCGAATCACTCGGAACCTTTCCGAACTCCAAATATAGTCGTCCAATATATCGATCTTTATGTCTCGACCATTTCGAGACTCCTCGTCATGTTCCTGATCTCATCCGGGATTCCAAACTCCTTCGGTACATCAAAACTCATAAACTCATAATAAAACTGTCATCGAGACCTTAAGCGTGCGGACCCTACGGTTCGAGAACAATGTAGACATGACCGAGACACGTCTCCGGTTCATAACCAATAGCGGGACCTGGATGCCCATATTGGTTCCTACATATTCTACGAAGATCTTTATCGGTCAAACCGCATAACTACATACGTTGTTCCCTTTGTCATCGGTATGTTACTTGCCCGAGATTCGATCGTCGGTATCCAATACCTAGTTCAATCTTGTTACCGGCAAGTCTCTTTACTCGTTCCGTAATACATCATCTCGCAACTAACTCATTAGCTGAAATGCTTGCAAGGCTTAAGTGATGTGTATTACCGAGAGGGCCCAGAGATACCTCTCCGACATTCGAAGTGACAAATCCTAATCTCGAAATACGCCAACTCAACAAGTACCTTTGGAGACACCTGTAGAGCATCTTTATAATCACCCAGTTACGTTGTGACGTTTGGTAGCACACAAAGTGTTCCTCCGGTAAACGGGAGTTGCATAATCTCATAGTCATAGGAACATGTATAAGTCATGAAGGAAGCAATAGCAACATACTAAACGATCGGGTGCTAAGCTAACGGAATGGGTCATGTCAATCAGATCATTCAACTAATGATGTGATCCCGTTAATCAAATAACAACTCCTTGTCCATGGTTAGGAAACATAACCATCTTTGATTAACAAGCTAGTCAAGTAGAGGCATACTAGTGACACTCTGTTTGTCTATATATTCACACATGTATTATGTTTCCGGTTAATACAATTCTAGCATGAATAATAAACATTTATCATGATATAAGGAAATAAATAATAACTTTATTATTGCCTCTAGGGCATATTTCCTTCAGTCTCCCACTTGCACTAGAGTCAATAATCTAGATCACATCACCATGTGATTCACATCGATAGTTCACATCATCATGTGATTAACACACATAGTTCACATCGCCATGTGACCAACATCAAAAGGGTTTACTAGATTCAGTAATCTAGTTCACATCGCTATGTGATTAACACCCAAAGAATACTTAGGTTTGATCATGTTTTGCTTGTGTGAGAATCTTAGTCAACGGGTCTTTCACATTCAGATCCGTTATGTATTTTGCAATTATGTCTACAATGCTCTGCACGGAGCTACTCTAGCTAATTGCTCCCACTTTCAATATGTATCTAGATCGAGACTTAGAGTCATCCAGATCGGTGTCAAAACTTGCATCGACGTAACCCTTTACGACGAACCTTTTTCCACTTCCATAATCGAGAAACATATCCTTATTCCACTAAGGATAATTTTGACCGCTGTTCAGTGATCTACTCCTAGATCACTATTGTACTCCGTTGCCAAACTCAGTGCAGGGTATACAATAGATCTGGTACACAGCATGGCATACTTCATAGAACCTATGGCCAAGGCATAGGGAATGACTTTCATTCTCTTTCTATCTTCTGCCGTGGTCGGGTTTTGAGTCTTACTCAATTTCACACCTTGTAACACAGGCAAGAACTCTTTCTTTGACTGTTCCATTTTGAACTACTTCAAAATCTTGTCAAAGTATGTACTCATTGAAAAAACTTATCAAGCGTTTTGATCTATCTCTATAGATCTTGATGCTCAATATGTAAGCAGCTTCACCGAGGTCTTTCTTTGAAAAACTCCTTTCAAACACTCCTTTATGCTTTGCAGAATAATTCTACATTATTTCCGATCTACAATATGTCATTCACATATACTTATCAGAAATGCTGTAGTGCTCCCACTCACTTTCTAGTAAATACATGCTTCACTGCAAGTCTGTATAAACTATATGCTTTGATCAACTTATCAAAGCGTATATTCCAACTCCGAGATGCTTGTACCATTCCATAGATGCACATTTTGTTAACACCTTTAGGATCGACAAAACCTCTTGGTTGCATCACATACAACTCTTCTTTAATAACTCCATTAAGGAATGCAGTTTTGTTTATCCATTTGCCAGATTTCATAAAATGCGGCAATTACTAACATGATTCGGACAGACTTTTAAGCATCGATACGAGTGAGAAAATCTCATTGTATTCAACATCTTGAACTTTGTCAAAAGCCTTTTTCGACAAGTCTAGCTTTGTAGATAGTAACACTACTATCAGCGTCCGTCTTCCTCTTGAAGATCCATTTATTTTCTATGGCTTGCCGATCATCGGGCAACTCCACCAAAGTCCACACTTTGTTCTCATACATGGATCTCATCTCAGATTTCATGGCCTCAAGCCATTTCGCGGAATCTGGGCTCATCATCGCTTCCTCATAGTTCATAGGTTTGTCATGGTCAAGTAACATGACCTCCAGAACAGGATTACCGTACCACTCTGGTGCGGATCTCACTCTGGTTTACCTACGAGATTCGGTAGTAACTTGATCTGAAGTTACATGATCATCATCATTAGCTTCCTCACTAATTGGTGTAGTAGTCACAGGAACAGATTTCTGTGATGAACTACTTTCCAATAAGGGAGAAGGTACAATTACCTCATCAAGTTCTACTTTCCTCCCACTCACTTCTTTCGAGAGAAACTCCTTCTCTAGAAAGGATCCATTTATTAGCAACGAATGTTTTGCCTTCGGATCTGTGATAGAAGGTGTACCCAACAATTTCCTTTGGGTATTCTATGAAGATGCACTTCTCCGATTTGGGTTTGAGCTTATCAGGATGAAACTTTTTTCACATAAGCATCGCAGCCCCAAACATTAAGAAACAACAACTTTGGTTTCTTGCTAAACCACAGTTCATATATTGTCGTCTCAACGGATTTAGATGGTGCCCTATTTAACGTGAATGCAGCTATCTATAATGCATGATCCCAAAACGATATTGGTAAATCAGTAAGAAACATCATAGATTGTACTATATCCAATAAAGTACGGTTATGACGTTCGGACACACCTTAACGTTGTGGTGTTCCGGGTGGCGTGAGCTGTGAAACTATTTCACATTGTTTTAATTGAAGACCAAACTCGTATCTCAAATATTCGTCTCCGCGATCATATCGCAGAAACTTTATTTTCTTGTTACGATGATTTTTCCATTTCACTCTGAAATTCTTTGAACCTTTCAACTATTTCAGGCTTATGTTTCATCAAGCAGATATACCCATATCTGCTCAAATCATCTTGTGAAGGTCAGAAAATAACGATACTTGCCACGAGCATCAACACTCATTGGATCGCATACATCGGCATGTATTATTTCCAATAAGTCAGTAGCTCGCCCCACTGTTCCGGAGAACGGAGTCTTAGTCATCTTGCCCATGAGGCATGGTTCACAAGCATCAAGTGATTCATAATCAAGTGATTCCAAAATCCCATCAGCATGGAGTTTCTTCATGCGCTTTACACCAATATGACCTAAACGGCAGTGCCACAAATAAGTTGCACTATCATTATTAACTTGCATCTTTTGGTTTCAATATTATGAATATGTGTATCACTATGATCGAGATCCAATGAACCATTTTCATTGGGTGTGTAACCATATAAGGTTTTATTCATGTAAACAGAACAACAGTTTATTCTCTTACTTAAATGAATAACCGTATTGCAATAAACACGATCAAATCATATTCATGCTCAACGCAAACACCAAATAACATTTATTTAGGTTCAACACTAATCCCGAAAGTATAGGGAGTGTGCGATGATGATCATATCAATCTTGAAACTACTTTCAACACATATCGTCACTTCACCCTTAACTAGTTTCTGTTTATTCTGCAACTCCCGTTTCGAGTTACTACTCTTAGCAACTGAACCAGTACCAAATACCGAGGGGTTGCTATAAACACTAGTAAAGTACACATCAATAACATGTATATCAAATATACCTTTGTTCACTTTGCCATCCTTCTTATCCGCCAAATACTTGGGGTAGTTTTGCTTCCAGTGACCAGTCCCTTTGCAGTAGAAGCACTTAGTCTCAGGCTTAGGTCCAGACTTGGGCTTCTTCATGGAAGTGACAACTTGCTTGTCAATCTACTTGAAGTTCCCCTTTCTTTTCCCTTTGCCCTTTTCTTGAAACTAGTGGTCTTGTTAACCATCAACACTTGATGTTCTTTCTTGATTTCTACCTTCATCGATTTCATCATCATGAAAAACTCGGGAATCATTTTCATCATCCCTTGCATACTATAGTTCATCACGAAGTTCTACTAACTTGGTGATGGTGACTAGAGAATTCTGTCAATCACTATCTTATCTGGAAGATTAACTCCCACTTGATTCAAGCGATTGAAGTACCCAGACAATCTGAGCACATGCTCACTAGTTGAGCAATTCTCCTCCATCTTTTAGCTATAGAACTTGTTGGAGACTTCATATCTCTCAACTCGGGTATTTGCTGAAAATATATTAACTTCAATTCCTGGAACATCTCATATGGTCCATGACGTTCAAAACGTCTTTGAAGTCCCGATTCTAAGCCGTTAAGCATGGTGCACTAAACCATCAAGTAGTCATCATATTGAGCTAGCCAAACGTTCATAACGTCTGCATCTGCTCCTGCAATAGGTCTGTCACCTAGCGGTGCATTAAGGACATAATCCTTCTGTGCAGCAATGAGGATAAACCTCAGATCACGGATCCAATCCGCATCATTGCTACTAACATCTTTCAACACAGTTTTCTCTAGGAACATATCAAAATAAACATATGAAAGCAATAACGCGAGCTATTGATTTATAACATAATTTGCAAAATACTACCAGGACTAAGTTCATGATAAATTTAAGTTCAATTAATCATATTACTTAAGAACTCCCACTTAGACAGACATCTCTCTAGTCATCTAAGTGATCACGTGATCCAAATCAACTAAACCATAACCGATCATCACGTGAGATGGAGTAGTTTTCAATGGTGAACATCACTATGTTGATCATATCTACTATATGATTCACGCTCGACCTTTTGGTCTCCGTGCTCTGAGGCCATATCTGCATATGCTAGGCTCGTCAAGTTTAACCTGAGTATTCCGCGTGTGCAAAACTGGCTTGCACCCATTGTAGATGGACGTAGAGCTTATCACACCCGATCATCACGTGGTGTCTGGGAACGACGAACTTTGGCAACGGTGCATACTCAGGGAGAACACTTCTTGATAATTAGTGAGAGATCATCTTAAAATGCTACCGTCAATCAAAGCAAGAATAAGATGTATAATAGATAAACATCATATGCAATCAAAATATGTGACATGATATGGCCATGATCATCTTGCGCCTTTGATCTCCATCTCCAAAGTACTATCATGATCTCTATCGTCACCGACACGACACCATGATCTTCATCATCTTGATCTATATCAATGTGTCGTCACATGGTCGTCTTGCCAACTATTGCTCTTGCAACTATTGCTATCGTATAGCGATAAAGTAAAGCAATTATTTGGCACTTGCATCTTATGCAACAAAGAGACATCCATAGGGCTTTTGCCAGTTGCCGATAACTTCAACAAAACATGATCATCTCATACAACAACTTATATCTTATCACGTCTTGACCATATCACATCACAACATGCCCTGCAAAACAAGTTAGACGTCCTCTACTTTGTTGTTGCAAATTTTACGTGGCTGCTACGGGCTGAGCAAGAACCGTTCTTACCTACGCATCAAAACCACAATGATAGTTTGTCAAGTTGGTTATGTTTTAACCTTCGCAAGGACCGGGCGTAGCCACACTCGGTTCAACTAAAGTTGGAGAAACTGACACCCGCTAGCCACCTGTGTGCAAAGCACGGCGGTAGAACCAGTCTCGCGTAAGCGTACGCGTAATGTCGGTCTGGGCCGCTTCATCCAACAATACCGCCGAACCAAAGTATGACATGCTGGTAAGCACTATGACTTATATCGCCCACAACACACTTGTGTTCTACTCGTGCATATAACATCAAACCATAAAACCTAGGCTCGGATGCCACTGTTGGAGAACGTAGTAATTTCAAAATTTTCCTACGCACACGCAAGATCATGGTGATGCATAGCAACGAGATGGGAGAGTGTTGTCTACGTACCCTCGTAGACCGAAGCGGAAGCGTTGACGCAACATAGAGGAAGTAGTCGTACGTCCTCCCGGTTCAACCGATCCAAGCACCGTTACTCCGGCACCTCCGAGTTCTTGACACACGTACAGCTCGATGACGCACCCCGATCTCCGATCCAGCAGAGGCACGGAGAGGAGTTCCGTCAGCACGACGGCGTGGTGACGATCTTGATGTTCTACTGTCGCAGGGCTTCGCCTAAGCACCGCTACAATATGACCGAGGTGTAATCTCGTGGAGGGGGGCACCGCACACGGCTAAGGAACGATCTCAATGATCAACTTGTGTGTTCATGGGGTGCCCCCTACCCCCGTATATAAAGGAGTGGAGGAGGGGAGGGCCGGCCCTCTACTATGGCGCGCCCAAGGGGAGTCCTACTCCCACCGGGAGTAGGATTCCCCCTTTCCTAGTCCAACTAGGAGACCTTCCATGTATTAGGAGTAGGAGACAAGGAAGGGGAAGAGAGAAGGGAAGAAGGAGGGGGTGCGGCCCCTCCCCCTAGTCCAATTCGGACTAGGCCATGGGGGGGCGCGCGGCCTGCCCTAGGCAGCCTCTCTCTCTTTCCCGCAGGGCCCAATAAGGCCCAATACTTCTCCCCGGCGAATTCCCGTAACTCTCCGGTACTGAGAAAAATACCCGAATCACTCGGAACCTTTCCGAACTCCGAATATAGTCGTCCAATATATCGATCTTTACGTCTCGACCATTTCGAGACTCCTCGTCATGTCCCCGATCTCATCCGGGACTCCCAACTCCTTCGGTACATCAAAACTCATAAACTCATAATAAAACTGTCATCGAAACCTTAAGCGTGCGGACCCTACGGTTCGAGAACAATGTAGACATGACCGAGACACATCTCCGGTCAATAACCAATAGCAGGACCTGGATGCCCATATTGGTTCCTACATATTCTACGAAGATCTTTATCGGTCAAACCGCATAACTACATACGTTGTTCCCTTTGTCATCGGTATGTTACTTGCCCGAGATTCGATCGTCGGTATCCAATACCTAGTTCAATCTTGTTACCGGCAAGTCTCTTTACTCGTTCCGTAATACATCATCTCGCAACTAACTCATTAGCTGAAATGCGTGCCAGGCTTAAGTGATGTGTATTACCGAGAGGGCCCAGAGATACCTCTCCGACATTCGGAGTGACAAATCCTAATCTCGAAATACGCCAACTCAACAAGTACCTTTGGAGACACCTGTAGAGCACCTTTATAATCACCCAGTTACGTTGTGACGTTTGGTAGCACACAAAGTGTTCCTCCGGTAAACGGGAGTTGCATAATCTCATAGTCATAGGAACATGTATAAGTCATGAAGGAAGCAATAGCAACATACTAAACGATCGGGTGCTAAGCTAACGGAATGGGTCATGGCAATCAGATCATTCAACTAATGATGTGATCCCGTTAATCAAATAACAACTCCTTGTCCATGGTTAGGAAACATAACCATCTTTGATTAACAAGCTAGTCAAGTAGAGGCATACTAGTGACACTCTGTTTGTCTACATATTCACACATGTATTATGTTTCCGGTTAATACAATTCTAGCATGAATAATAAACATTTATCATGATATAAGGAAATAAATAATAACTTTATTATTGCCTCTAGGGCATATTTCCTTCAGCAAGTTGTTCCCGAGCATGAAGGAGTTTATGATGTGTTTCAAGACTTATACAGTCAAACATGAGTTTGATGCCAAAGACTATGTGGACTGATAGAAAGAAATTTTATGCAAGGTGCTAAGTTTTTGATGGAAGCGTCGGGCCGTGAAAGTGGTACAATCTTCTAGAATTCAACCTAATGGAACACTGGTACAACGAGATGTTATATAACGGTTTTTAACCCCTTTCCGTGATGGCATTTTAAACCGTCGCCAAGTGAGTGTGGGCGATAGGGGGGTCCTTCCCACACGACAGATAAACCATTGGGGATAGGGAGCCATGATGCATACATTTTTCATAACTAAGCGTCTACGATGCAGGCATCTATCCCAAACGCGATTCTTCACACAACTGTTTGTGATATATCGAATATCCCAAACGCTCCATCTTTGCTACTCGTGTGTCCTGGCATTACCATTGCACACGTATTATGTGGTGCAACATTTACGATGTGCACTCCATCACAAACAGTTCGTGATTGCCAAGCGTGTGCGATCAGGAGACTATCACGCACATTCACTTCCCCCGAACCATATGTGATTTGTAATTAAGAAGATTACCTAATCATCGTACAAGTGTCAGATAGGATTACGAAATGTCGGACCGTCGTACCAGTGTCGTATAGGATAACTATCGCACAAGCTATTAAGTTGTGCCACGTTTACGATGCCTACGACATCCGAAATAGTTCATGATTGTAAACCATGTATGACAAGGCGACTATCACAAACATTTAGTTTGCTTGCATCGTTTGCGATATTTTTTGACATCACACATGCTTCGCGACGGCAACTGTGTGCATGGTCGCACACGTTTCCTCTCTGCAAACCGTGTCGGAAGTACATGTATATCACACACGTTTGTGCTTTACAGACCGTGTGAGTCGTAATGACCTGCAGAGCATATTTCGGCCCTAATTAAATCGCTGCTATTTAAAATTGTATCAAATTTGAAATTTTTAGTTGGCTATAACTTTATTCATATCCATCAGGTTAAACAACCAATGCATTATTTGATTCAGAGATACACATGTTCAAGAATTACATAAGCACCAAATAAAGACTGATGAATCAGGATTGTATACTTGTACTATTAAGCATGATAAAGAAAGATCCAAAAGACATTCTGGTTGCTGAACAAGGTGAAGCGGAACGCCCGTATTGTGCTCTCCTTCATGCAGAAGGCACGCACGACTTTGTCCAACCCCATGTGATGGCCAACCGCGCATCCTTCATTGTCTTCATGACCCATGTGGGCATCTAGATAGTCACCGTGTTATGGTAGAAATACTTTAACCTTTGCATGCCCACCAATCATGTAATTTGAGAGGTAATCTTGAGTAAACTGATTCAAGAACCAATGCAAAGGAAAAAAGACTCAATCATTGTCATCTAAGACAACTCATTATGGGCAGTAAAAAGAAGGCTATAGAGTTCTTACTTACCACGTTGCAGTTCACTGTTATGTTGCATAAGTTGTAAACAAATAGTTCGATTGACATCTTTTGACCCATTCTAATAACAATCTTTATCAGTTTCCTCTCTTGAAGCTGGTTCACGAATACCTCATTGCCCCATACGCAGAAAGGGTCGAAGCACGGATCTTTACCAATGACGTGTACCTAAAAGCAACAAGTTAACATTAGAAGCTAAACATCAATTGCAATATTATGTACTACAACACTACCTCCATCCCATTATATAAGATCTTAAAGCATCCAATATATTCACGGCGTGGATGAATAAACATCTTATATTATGGATGAGGGGAATCGGTAGAGGAGGTCGAGAAGAAGCCTGACAGGTGAGCTGCGACAGGGCGGCGCCGGAGCTGGCCAGAATCAATCGGCAGGAGAAAGGGGATCGGGCAGTTGGGAACTTTCATGTGGCGGTTGCGTTGGTGTGCGGCTGCTGCGTTTACATCTACAGATGGAGGTGATGTATATTTGCATCTCCACGTGTTATATTTTACAACACGAGCAACGGGTGATATAAAAATTTATACATCTGCATCATGGTGATGTAAACACTAAAAAGTGGTTATATATATATATATATATATATATATATATATATATATATATATATATATATAAGGTTATATATACACACACACACACATGATCTATTGGAGATGCTCTAAATTTTATAAATAGGCAATCAGTGCATGATCATTTTCACATCACACAGACAGTGAGACACACACGTGGTTCTTCCCTCAACATCTGGAATAGGAGAAAGCAATCACCTCCCTTCTTGGATGGTGCTGATAGTCATGTCGTTGGTGCTGCACGATCCGGTAAAGTGTGTCGACCGTGTCCCCGACCTACCCACTCGGTCCTCTTCGTCGTCGCTGGTGACTCTGAGGTGGAAATGCGGCGGCCACCTCGGTTCCGGCAAGGGCACCTCGTCGTGGCCCAGCATCGCCGTCACGTCCGACATCGTCGGCCGATCCATGGCGTTGTCCTGCACGCAAAGCAGCGCCACCTTGACGCACCGCATCATGTCTGCCACCTGCTCGTTGCACTGGCCCAGCGACGGGTCTACCAGCTCCAACGCTCTCCCATCCCTCCACAGCTGCCATGCCTGTCGTCCAAAAATCGTACGGCACATTAACTAATGAGGTTTTGCTTCATATGTAGTTCAAATTGGAATCTCTAAAAAGTCTTGTATTTAGGAACAGAGGGTTCCTGTCAGTGCCTTAGGTTGCTGATGCGATATTTTTGACCTTATGGTGACGGATAAGCCGCTCATTTTTGTATTTTGTCTAGGAACAAGAAGTGCTAGGATTTGGGCCGGAAATGTCTAAGTTTGTCAGAAGTGTGTGCCCCCATATATATTCTTGTTAACTCATGAAACTAAAAAATTCAGCAGAAGCTTACGTAGCTGAGGAGGTTGACAAATTCTCCGTAGTGTTGGCCGTGACCGCTGCTGTTCCTCTTGCCGCTCACTATCTCCAGCAGCAACACACCAAAGCTGAAGACGTCAGACTTGACCGAGAAGAGGCCCTCCGAAGCATACTCAGGTGCCATATAACCGCTACATAGAGCACAGCACAGAACGTGGAGCGGCAGGTGTGGTGAGCAATCTTCAAATCATTCAAAAAGATTCAAAAAAGGGATAAAAATGCTTCTCTTAATTACTAGGTGCCGACGACCCTGTTGGTGTTGACCTCCATCACATTTGAGCCAAAGATCCTGGCCATGCCAAAGTCGGAGATCTTGGGGTTGAGATCTTTGTCCAGCAATATGTTGCTGGCCTTCATGTCCCGGTGAATGATGCGCACCCGTGAGTGCTTGTGCAGGTATAGGAGCCCCTGCGCGATCCCTTCGATTATGTGTTGCCGTTTTTTCCAGTCCAACAAGGGCCCTCTCTCTTGGTCTACATTGCACAAAGTGGTTAGCATATCAGGAATTACATTCAAGGGAAGAACTGAAGATGGTCTTAAGAAAAGTTCTTGCACGTAGTTAGTAATGTACCGAAGATCCATCGCAAAAAAAAAAAGTAATGTACCGAAGATAAAGAAGTCTAGGCTTCCGTTGGGCATGTACTCGTACACCAGCATCTTCTCCTCCTCCTGCAGGCAGCAACCCACGAGCTTGACGAGGTTCGTGTGCTGCAGCTTGGCAATGAGCTGGATCTCGTTCTTGAACTCAACAAGCCCCTGCCCAGACTGCGCCGCGAGCCTCTTCACCGCCACCTCGGTTCCATCACAAAACATTCCCTGAAAAGAAACACAATGGTACCAAAAAGATTAGCATTCGATCGATTGATTGGACACATTACATGGTAAATGGCGCATCCACTTGCCTTGTACACCGGACCGAAGCCGCCTTGTCCGAGCTTGTTCTCTTCGGAGAAATAGTCCGTGGCAGCAGCGAGCTCAGGGAAGTCGTACAAGGTGAATTCTGAGCTGCTCTCTTCGATCTTCCATAGCTTCAGTGCCTCCTCTGTCTTGGAGTTGTTCCTCTTATGTGCTTGTTCTAATTTTGACTTTCCTGAATTGGATATTAATTGCAGGTGATGAGTTAAATGGTGTCGAGAAAAAGCACGAAATTTTCTTGCAATGTGTTGTCTTCTCCTTACCAGCTCCTTTTCTTAGCCTTCTCATGAGTAGAAGGCAGCAAACCAATACAGAACAGAATACCGTAATGGACACGCATAGAAGAATTATTAGGGTCTTTCTGTGCTTGCTTCCTGCGTGATACAGAACAAAATAATTCAACAAATTTCGTCGAATAGTTCAACAAATTGCAAAGGAGGTACACAAAATAATTCAACTAGAAAACCTAAAATAATTCAACAAATTGAAAAGGAGGTACACAGTACACTCTCCCTTACCATTGCTTTCTGTTGGTGAAGATGAGCCACCCTGTAAGCCAATCCTGACGTCGGCCATGCCGTCGTAGAACTGGTAGCTTTCATAGCGAATATTACACCGGATGCCGATGATGCGGCCGCCCTCACGGCCATCGTACCACTGGCGCGTCTGCTCCTGGAGGCCCTGGAAGCAGTGCCAGCACTGCCCCGGGGAGAGGTCCGGCGTGCACTGCGCCAGGCCGTACACCGTCGGCAGCTGCGGGTTGACGTACATAACGGCGCTGGCAAACCGGCGCACCGTGGAATTGTACGAGCCGTACATCGCCATCTCCCCGAATAGAGTGCCAACCAGGGACAGGAAGAAGCTCCGGGACGTCGCGTTCCCGCTGTCCCACGCAGCAAACGTCGACCTGTTCACGTCCATGGCGTTTATGACCGGGCTGTTATCTTCCGGCCGCCCCAGGAAGTCCTCGCCCGAGTAGCGGAGGGTGCAGAGGTCGTGGTAGAACGTCGCATCCCTCTCGCCGGCGCAGAGCGCCCGCAGCTGCTGGAACGCGTTGTCGAGGCAGCCGGAGCATGTGCTGGCGTCCGTGATGTCACCGCGGCAGAGCGCGAGGGCGAAGACTTTATCCGAGGAGGTGCCGATGGCCGCCGAGGCGTAGAGGGATGGAGAGGTGGAGCCGTTGATGGGGAGCTCGGCGGTGAGGCGCGCGACGTTAGCCCCGAAGGCGTCGCTCGCCGTGTAGTTGCCGGTGGTGACATTGCACGAGTACTCCGAGTAGGCGGCGGCGACGGCGCGCGGCTCTACGAAGAGGAGAAGGAGGAGGCAGGGCATGACGCCAACCATGCCGGCCTCTTTCATTGTGATGAAAAAGGAGAATAATGGCACTTCCCCTTAACTTGTTCTTCTCGTTTTAAAATTTATAAATGCGTCGGCAAAGTCGAAGGCAGATGGTGGTTGGTTGCTGTCATTTGTGCTTTCCGATTTTTCTGCGACGGTTCGTTCAGTCAAAGGCCACAAGCAGGAATTTGATTACCTAGATACCCACTAAAGCATAGCAGACATACATGACAATTGACGAGTATTCGCGAACCAACATGTGGTTGCATGATTTTAGAGGGACAGTGGTGTCTCGATTTCATTAGGGTTTAAGTCCTGGTGCTCGCATTAATTTTGGATTTATTTCAATATTTCCGCCGATGCGCTTTTAGTGGGAGGTAATGTTTCCGTCGACGACGAGGCGCCTAGGAGGACTTCGTAAATCTTAAGATAATATGCCGGCTCAGTTTTTTGAAGGTGCTCCAAAAGATAGGGTGTGCGTGTGTGCGTTCATAAGAATGAGTGTAAGCAAGTATGTACGAGCGCTTGCGTCTGTACTGTGTTCAAAAATATTGACAAGCATTCATTTTACCGAATTTTTGTCCAAAAGAACCATCTGCCGAGTCAAATTGACGAAAAAGACCATCTCTGAAAATAATTGACAGAAAGGACCAGCTGTGCCGTGGCGGCAGGGGCGCCAGCCGACACGTGGCCCCTGCCGCCACGCGTGGTGGCGGCCGGACCTGCCGCCATGACAGCAGGCGGCAACGCTGGAATTACCAGCTGCCAGGCGAGTCCAGCTGCTGCAACGGAGTTTGGATGGGCTGGTGGGCCCTGCCGCCACACCCTGCGGCGGCATGTCTCGAGCAGTAGCAACTCGTGTCTCCCGTTCTGCTCTGTGTTCTTCCAGTGTTGTTAGCAAGTGTGAAATAGGCATGTTTGACTGAGATTTGAATCAATTTGAAGGCGGATTTTGAAGATATTGCAGTTGAAGAAAAGATAGATCAAGATAAGATGTATCCGTTTTTGTATCTTTTGCTCACATCCATGGTGGTTTTGCACTGTATGATTAGTCTCTAACTTTATATTCGCTGTTGTATTTGGCATTTGATAATAATTTTGGGAGTGGTTTGGAGCATTTAGAAAGTACAAAACGACCGTGCATGTAAGCACAAAACATAAAAATGGATAGATCTTAACTTGATCTATCTTCTCTTCAACTGCAACATCTTTAAAATCGGCCTTCAAATTGATTTAAATCTCAGTCAAATGTGCCTATTTTCACACCTGCTAACATCGAGTAGAACAGAGAGCAAGCAGTGCTGCTGCTGGAGACCGGCCTGTGGCGGCAGGGCCTACCAGCCCATCCAAATTCCGTCGCAGCAGCTGGCCTCGCCTGTTATTTGGTAATTCGAGCGCTGCCACCTGCTGTCGTGGCGGCAGACACTGCCGCCTCCGGGCGTGGCGGCAGGTGCCACGTGTCGGCTGGCGCGCCTGCCGCCACGCCCCAGCTGGTCTCTTTTGTCCATTCTTTTCAAAGATGGTCTTTCTCGTCAATTCGACTCGGCAGGTGGTCCTTTTGAACAAAAAATCCATTTTACCTTGCACGTGTAAACACGGACGACCCCGCTACGACCTGGAACAACCATGCTGAGTTGAAAGCCAATTTTTAATATTTTTTTGTATGATAATATGTGGCTCATTTATGTATATCATAAGGATCATACTACAAGCCGTACGCACTGACCTGAGAAAACTGAAAAGATAGTAAAACACTAGTTTTTACACAAAGGAACACTGGCCAAGAAGTGAAATTATAATCAAGACCAAAGAATCATATGTGCTTAATACCAACGCATGTCACCTTCCTCTGACACCACCATAGCAGCCACCAAAGGAACAAATGACGGATCACCTTTATACCCAAGCTCGACGCGGCCCAATCGCCGACATGAAACTTTGCAGACCTTCAAGGTTGCTCACCACAGGTAAAACCATTGATGTTGAACGAATCAGACCGGGGCAACACCCCAGACACGCCATCGAACTCCTGTTTTTGGTGACTAAGACCTCGGATGAGGAAACCATGCCTGCCATCCACGAACTACGAACCCAGCACAAGATCCACCATCTTCCAGATGCAGTCGATGCAGACCACAATCTACATCCGCTCCTGGACTACCTCCCAAGCTCTGCGTCTGCATTGGAGCGAACGCCGTCGCAATGGCGAAGTCCAAGGACATAGGTCCACCACGAGGATGCCGCCTCCACTACGACATCCTTCTTGAATAGATGGACTTCCAAATCTGTCCCAGACCATAGGACCGATCACCTGGTCGGAGAAGAATCTGAAGAATCTTTATTCATTGTCGTCATCACCGTTGCCGAGGCCAACACGATGAACAACCTAAAAACCTTAACTTCGAGAGTCTAAATAACGATCCACACGCGTGTATCTGGCGACCCTCCTCAGCACCGACGACCTTCTATATCTGGCGACCCCCCTCAGCACCGACGACCAAGGTCGTCGGCGGAGGAGAGCCAACGGAGGACGGCGTTGGAAGGCTGGACTCTCCTGGCGGCGCTAGGGTTCCAGTCTGCACGTGTCAAGAGGAAAAAGAACGATTTGATTACCTCTTCGTGGTCCTATGGATAAAGGTTTAAATTTTGATGTTGAACGAAAAATGATTTTTTTTTTGTCTCAGTGTGTCAAACAATCGTGTGGCTGGTTGATGTTCAGCAAATACTTTATCTGTAAACAAATATAAGAGCGTTTAGCTCACTAAAATAGAGATCTATATGCTTTTATATTTCTTTATGGAGGGAGTACAGTCCAAAGGTTACTGTCGGGCTTGGATGGATGCATCAAACTAATTATACGAAAAGGCTAAAAATGTGACATCAGATTTTTAGAATTTTGCGAGCGAACGCTTCATCTGCTGCTCATTTTGAGGTAAAAGAATCTTGTAGCATGGGGACCAGACACGTAAGCGCTTGAAACCGTTGGATAAGAAAACAGTCGGCGCAAACGCTCCCTTTCCCAGCCGTCATTTTTCCAGCAGATTTTGTCAAAATTGCCATGGATCCCTTAAATTTAGCCATGCCATCAAGTTTGCATGTCTCCAATTTTTGTCAACATGTCCATAGAATACTCAGTGCCTGCCATGGTTGACGGTCTGCTCGGTTGGTTGGTCTACACCGCGGTGCACGTCCAAGATCCATCCACATGCCCACCTGGACTCGATGGTTGAATGTATGGTCGAGCAAGACTCTTATCATGCCAGGCTACTGTGCGCACGACCACTCAAACCGGCCGGTCACCCTACGTCGGGAACGCACTCATCCTCGATCCACATGCCGACCTCGATCGTTGAGGAGGTGTGTGGAAGTATGGTCGAGTCACAGTCATGGTGCACTCTGTGTGCGCACTGCATGCGGTCTACAGAATTTGCGTCTATTTGTTCCGACGCACCACTCTTATCAACGACGACGAACCCGGCCTAGACAGCTCGGCGATGGCGCACCGTCCGCCGCCGTGGACGGAGACATGGGCCTCGGCGCCTTGTTTTTTCCTCGTCAACGTCAACGACGACGGCTTGTTTTTTCCTCGCCGACGTCAACGACGACGACGCGTAGCTACCACTATCTTGATGAACTCTTCTCCCCCATGGAAATTCCTGCCTCCTCCCAAAAAGTTCCATGGCGAGTGGTTGGTATGTCGCCTCGGTTGGGTGGGCTGGTTGCTGTCGCACGCCCATCGTCGTCTTTTTCCTGCCGTCCAAGATCCTCTCTTACCTCGGCTTCGAAGCCTTCCCTCAAGTTAGAGCATCTCCAACGGCCGCTGAACGCGCCGCGCGCTAAAAAATACTTTGCAGCGCGCCCATCGCCTGAAAAAGTGTGATGGACAGCGCTGGCTCTAGCAGGCGCGCTAAAATTAGCGTGTGCGCAGCTCCAGCAGACGCGCTAAAATGCAGGGCACGTGCTATCGCACGAAACATTGCATACATATTTTTTAAATAAAAATGATACATATTTCATAGATAATAAAAACCATACATAGATAATTTACATAGTTCATAGCATAGATCGATAAACAATACATAGATAGATAAAACTACAGTGCAACTAGATGAACTATGGTGCAACTACACCCTACTCCGAGTCGTCCTCATCCTCATCCGGACTGGTGTTGTCTGAAGTATCGATCCATATGTCCTCCCAACGAGGATCATTATCCCCAAAGATCGACACCCCACCCGCCTCAACGGTATCGCACTGCGATATCGCCAGGGCCTTCCGCCGACGCCTCTCCAACCGCTCCACGCGGCGCTTTGCCGTCCTTTCCGCCCAGAAGGCGTTCTCCGCCGCGACGTCCTCTGGATGGCGCCGGCGCCACTCCGCCATGGCTCGCTCGTCCTCCTCAGGGACGAGGAGTCGGCGCTGCCGCCGACAGTGCTC
Organism: Triticum aestivum; assembly: GCF_018294505.1. Taxonomy (NCBI): domain Eukaryota; kingdom Viridiplantae; phylum Streptophyta; class Magnoliopsida; order Poales; family Poaceae; genus Triticum; species Triticum aestivum. The sequence goes on along the minus strand of NC_057798.1, from coordinate 808,725,129 downwards.
CGCACGGTCCTGGTCCGTGATAAGACGAGGCAGAGGGGCGGCGTTCTGCGTCTGCTCACGCGTGAAGACGTCGTGGAAGTTCATCTGCGCTGGCGGCCTCTCTAGGCGCCACGCCGCCGCGTCATACGCGCGGGCGGCCTCATGCGCGGTCCCGAACGTGCCGAGGCCGAGCCGGACATCGCCGGACCGGATCTCGGCGTAGTAGGTGTCGGCCGGGCGCTCGCGAATGCCGCGGTAGCCGACGATCCAATGCGGCGCGGCGGCATGGTGGCGCAGTGGTGGCGGGGGCGAGGAAGCGGCGAGAGCGGCAGAGTGTGAGCGACAGAGTAGGGAGGAGAGCACGTGTGGCAGTGTGGAGGCCGCGTGGCGAGCGCGGCAATTTATAGGCGCGCTCAAAGTGGTGCGCTAAATCTTGCGCGCGCTGCCGCCTTTTCCCGCGTGCGCGCAATCGTTTCCCGCGCGCGCTAGTTTCCCTGCGCCGTTGGAGCGCGCCAAAACGTCCCGCGCGCTACAGTGAAAGTTTACCCCGCGCGCGTGTCTTTTGGCGCCGATGTTGGAGATGCTCTTAGATCATCATAGACGTTCAACCTAACGATGATAAGCTACCTTGAAGGATGGCGCCCTCGCGCCATGATGGCGCCATCACCTACACCGGCACCATGGTGCGTGGGAGCACGACGCTGATGCCCGACGGCCTGTTCAGGAGCGCAGTGGTCGCGCCTAGGCTGCTACTGCTGCCCGCCGATGCGGATCACCGCAAGTACCTCGTGGCGGCGCCGGATGGCCGGCTGATTTTATGAAATAAGAATATTCGGACATATAATATGAGAGCTGGAACTAAAAATACATATGGTTTATTGTATTTTTTTAATGTTTATAAGATATATCATGCATGTTTACATGTTGAGATGGACTTTTTTTATGACTAATTGAATGATGAGGTTGGCCTTTTCTAATAGATGTTGCTTGATGAGGTGTCATGCTTGCATGTTAAGAGAAATTAGTTAATTGGGGCTAGTTATTTAGATACAGAAGATTCTAATCCTACAAAATTCCTATGATTTTTTTTTGTATCAAAGAGGCCCTCAAAGTGTGCACTTGGATATGACGGTTCTAACAATAAACACGAGTTAGAGGGCATTGGATGGAGAATACTTCCTAAACTGAAGGTTCTCCTTTGACCGCCAAAACCCCCGGACGCATGTTAAGCATGGACCTTCAAGCATCACATTGGAAATTTTTCACTTCACAGAGAATTGTGGCTTGTAGGAGTTAAAACAAAAGAAGACCGAGATTTTGCCAACTCTTCGGTTGAGTTGCATGTATTTACCGGTCTATTTGAAACAATGCTTTGCATTCTGATGCTTTTGCTTGTCCTAGGTACTAGTTGAGTAGTTCCTGACACACACGAAGGTGACTGGTCTTGTAGACCCTGAGCTCATGCGAACCATCCCTAGACATGCATGGAGTTCGGCCACCTCTAGAAACGGCGAGCCATCGTCTCCCCCTTCTGCAAGCGACACAAAATACACCTGGTTCCTTATACGCCGGATGTGAAGCTCATATCCCTTAGCGAGCATCTTCTTCACCAGGCGCTAGTTGTGCACTTTAACCTCGTAGATCATGGCATCTAGGATGGTATGGAGCGACCAATGATCAGAGGGAGCGGTGCCGACCACACGCGACATTTCCGTAGTGATGTGCTTTTGGTTGAATGTGTGCATGATGTTTTTCTTTTCTTATATGTAATATGATGGTTTGCTTTTGATTGAACTTGTTCAGTTCATGCATTTGAAATCTATGATATCTTCAAATTTGAATTTAACACTTAAAAATGTGGTTCAAAATATTTTTGAAGTGTGTGATGTTGAACAGTGAGAAATTCAACTTATATCTACGCCAAACTACGGATAAATTAGAGTGCATAACTGTATATGCACGAACATAAGAGAAAAATGTGTGAGTGAAACATATGAAGGCTGTAGCTAAGAGTTTGCATGGAGGCCCCGCAGGCTTATAAAAAATTATGCAGCGCCTAAACCCTAAACCTAACCAAACTGCTCCATCTCCCAGATCGATTCTTCCAATGCGGCCAACTCCAACGGCGGAGGCCAACTCCAATGCGGCCAACTCCAAGCCCGCCTGAGCCTCCTCGAACGCCTCGCCTTCGATGCCGCCTTCGGCAAGTCGGGGTCGCCATGGCTCGTCCTGCCCGGCAACTCCCCGGAGACCACCACGCTCTTCTCGCTTACCGAGTGCCGCTCCGCAGTCGTGTGCGCCGTGGACCCCGACCCCGTCGTTCTGGGATCCTCCTCCTTCCATGGGTGGCTCATCACCGCGGACGATCGGGCCCGGCTCCGCCTCGTCAACCCGGTCACCGGCGAGCGGCGCGTGCTTCCGGCCATCGACACCATCCCCTGCGTCAACGCCCGAACTCAACCTGGGGGCTCCATCTTCTCGCTCGACCTGAAGCGGTTCATCAGGGCTCCCCCGCCGTACCCGGACGGAACCGTATCGTTGACCCCCCAAAGGATGCGCCACCGCTTCTACCGCAAGGTCCTCTCCGAGTCCTCCAGCATCGCCATGCTGATCACCGATCCACGCTACGGCGCCGTGGCCTTTGCGACGGGGGAGGGCAATGTTGGGACAAACCCGGTACCAGCTCTCTTTCTCTCACTCGCACAAATGAAGGTGGAAGATGGAGCACACATTTTTTCCGGTGCACAAACGCCTCCGCCGCACGAACGGCGCCTCGGCCGCACGAACTGCCACACTTTACTAGGCACATACCCGGGCGCGGCATCACACCGCAGCCTACCCAGAGGAGCTCTCTCACAGCCGACCGGGCGCATACCACGGTCCCGGCGGAGACTACCTCTTCTCTAGCTCCTAGGCTCGGCTCATACCGGCGCTCTACATCAATACACAGTGGGGTTTTTTATACCCGGCTGCACACACACGCACACCACTACTGCTCATCTCGCCCAGCTGCGCGTGCGATCTGCACGCCACACTGTCCGCGTTCAAACGCATGCCACGGCCTGCTCGGATCGCCCCGGCTCCTTTGCAACCAACGCCAACTACCTGCATTAACGCTTCGGGGGTGGGTGCTCTGGCGATAGCCATGGCGACCCGTTGACCGAGGGAGATCGCCATGGCGGCGCCGGCGCCGGGCCAGGTGCAGGGCAAGGCGGAGGGAGGAGTGAGAGGGGGGTGGGTGGCCTCTCCAGCGAGGAGTGGAGCACCTTCAAACAGTGGGGGAGAGATATACTACGGCAAGCGACAGATCAGAAAGGCTGCTTGCGAAGATTACAGGAGAAGGTCGATGCTTTCCTCAAGATGAATCCGTCTGTGGCGAAATCAAAGGGAGATGGAGGACAGTCTACCCCCGGGCATGCTGGGGTAGAGATCTTGCCACCTGATATGGCGAGATTGGATCAAATCAAGGAACCGATGGCTTCCAGTCGTGAGGCCGACATGGACTTGGACGGTGGCGCCATGGGCCTCTCGGATTTCGTTTTTTGATTTTTACCGGGCCTGGACGAAATGGGCGAAATTCGGATTTTTCGGATTTTTTCGGAAAATCTCGGACGAAAATCATAAAACAAAATTTGAATTTTGGGACGAAAAATGAACGAAAAATGGGCGAAATTCACCTAAAATTTTGAAATACAACAGAACAACAGATGAGTATTCAGAACATTTAGCAAAATATGCATGTAAAAATCAAACAGATGAATCTATTCATCAAATCACTACGTATCAGACTGAACATCAACACTCCAGTTGCAACCATTCAGACAATAGCATAGTGGATCAATTCGGAGAGCAGCAACCACTAGAAAAGCACATGATAGTCCAGATTAACATGTGACTTGATAGTTCAGATACTAAGAGTAACATGCGACTTAATAGTTCTACCAAGAGTTGAAACGAACACCCATAAGGTTTAGAATTACAGTCCACAATGAATTTAACACGGCATTCGAAGTTCAATTATGCCGACCCCAAAATACAAACAGAAAGTTCAATTCAGACTTCATGTTCTTCAACTCTTCAGTCTTGCACCAAAAGTATTGAATCGAACAGAGACCTTCACTTCGGACTTCCTGTTCATCCACCCGTTAGTCTTCATCAACCAAAAGCTCTTTTGCTCCCATGCCGCTTAACCTTGCAATTAAAGCATTGTGAATTATATAAACATTACAAGTAGATGGCAGAAACAACAACTCAATGATGGCAACCGCAATTGGAACAACATATAAAATCATATGGGCAGAAACAATGTGAATTATATAAATATTACAAGTAGATGGCAGAAACAACTCATAGATGACAACCCAAATTAAAACAACATATAAATTCAGATGGACTAAAGCATTGTGAATTATATAAACATTACAAGTAGATGGCAGCAATAACTCATCGATGGCAGCCCCAATTGAAACACCATATAGAATCATATGGACTAACGCATTGTGAATTATATAAACATCAAGTAGATGGCAGAAACAACACTTAATAGATGGCAACCCCAATTGAAACAACATATAAAATCATATGGACTAAAGCAAACACCACATGTTTATGATAGAATATAAGAAAGTGCATAAATGGGAAATTATTGATGTCATCACAAGGAACTTACTTGTCAATTGTAAAGGCTGGTGACCTCCTTGACCTTCTTGGCTTGCCTAACCCGTTCAGATCTACGGTTCACCAAACTACCATCACTTGTTACCTCAACATTGTTTCCAACTTGGCTTGTTAAATCCTTTTCAATGTGCATTGGCGAATCTCCTCCATCAGATTGACTTGCACCATCATCATGGCTATCATCATCATCATCAATTTCCAGGTCCAGCTCCTCATTTTCTTCATCATCATCCTCACTATCATGGTAGTCATCCACTTCTTCCTCTACCCTCTTTCTTTTCCTGCCATTGTCCTTCCTTGCAAGACGAGAAACTTTCCTACTTGAGTTAAGCAAACGTATTTTCTCAAACACGGCGCTAGCAGCATCAACTCCATCCAAGATTGCATGCTCCTCATCCTCATTCAACCATTCCATCATAGGATTTGTTGCATCAAACATGGTTGTATCCATCATCATTGCACATGCATCAACTTCCTTCTGCTTATCATTCTATCTCACCGGGTCTTGTTCTTCTTCAGCACGTATCTTCAAAATATGAAAACAAAATCAGTCAATGACAACGAAGTACAAGGAATAAAATGGATAAAGTCGCTATGTATAAAACAATGCTTATTACACAGCAGCCTTTACTCTAAATATTGCTAAGTAAACAACTAAACATCAACATTTACTTTAAATAACAACCTAGTAAAAGCCTTTAATAAATAGTATCATTTACTTAGTAAACAACATCCTTTATTTCAAAGAATGCTTAGTAAACAACAGTATGCAGGTGAATCATGTCATATGGGTGAATAATGGCATATGGGCAAAACATATTTCATACCTTCAAGTTGTAGCGCACAGATACAAGCTTGTGCAGCTTGCCATATAGAAGACGGTTTCTTTGCTTCGTGTGGACCAAAGCAAAAGCGCTCCAATTCCTCTCACAGCCACTTGACGAAACGCATTGTGATACAATCCTCAAGGCACACTTCTGCAGATTAGGAACTTCCCCTCCAAATTGGAACCACCACTCAGCTGCCAAGTTAAAACAAAATTAACATAGTGAGATGAACTGAGTTGCAAAACTAGGGTAATAGAGAATATTACAAGTGGGGTATTGGAACTTACTTGGTGACATTTTCTCTGCAGAGGAACGTGCCAACCTTGAGCCAAACCTCCCACGACATTCCCTGTAAGTGCCGACTTCATCAATGGCCAAATCAGGTAAAAGCTAACAAACAGAATTAGAACCATTTTAACTTTAAACATAATTAATATATTTTTTATTTAAATGTTTCCTAAAGTATCACAATATCCATACAAAAAGTTAAGCAAATTAAGAAAATGCAGATCATGGTATTGACCTTTCCAAGCTGTCTCTCTTGGAGCTGAACCATTCCCCATCAGAATGTTATCTTCATTGTCGGGGTTGACATTTTCCCTCCTTCTGGCTTCATTGATGCTCACCCTACTAGCATAAGGTGCACTTCCATCACCTATAAATTCAAGCATGAGAAGCAAGCATGCGATAAAGATCAACTTTATTTGCAAAAAATGGCAATCTTTTTTAACAATGGCATGCAACCAAAGTTGAGAACATATTATCATGTGTGGAAGATGGCATTATCTAGCATGTTCAGAATCCGGATCAGCATTTGTAAATTTACCACTGATGGTAAAAGGGCTTGCTGTGTTTTGCAGAGATAAATGTTTGTACACATTGTTTGCGTCCTCATGTATGTCAGCACTTGAACAAAGAGTGAATCACAGAAAGACAACCTTGATACAATACAAAAAAACTGTGGATTTATGGACCAGTTAGTGCTGTTGAAATTTTATTGGGATTTTTTTCTTCATCAAGTAATGTTGCAGGGTTGACGACAGCAGGAAAAATCAAGGGAGATAGCACAAGATAGTAGAAATAATGCTACTGAACAAGCTAGTAAAAGATCCTTCCTAGGTGCCTACGTGTGCTATCATCAACACTTGCTAAATAAGCATGCACGTACAGCTAACTACAGATCATGGCAAGGTGAGCTATCATGCACAATTGTGCTCCTGTATCAAGCAAGTGTGCATGCTGAACCTAGCTACAGATCTTCAAAAATGAAAAGCTAGCTACAGATCTTGCAAGATGAGCCAGCATACGTGCATGTACAAGATTAGAGGAACATAGTTACAGTACGTAAGTACCATGTCCAGCTTGCCGGAAACCAGCGTGTGCGTCCGGCGCCGGGGCACTGCCCAAGCCCGACTGGATGCGCCGCATGCTGCTGCTCCCGTGGAGCCGTTCAACGCCCGAGCCCACCTGCCCCGACATGGAAGTTGTGCGGCCGTGCTCCATGGCACTGCCACCACCATCCATGGACGGGAAAGAAACTGGGAGGGAGGAGATTGGGAGGGAGGGAGATGAGGGAGGAGATTGGGAGGGAGGGAGACGAGCTGGATGGGAGGAGGCGGCGCTGCACCGCGCCCCCGCCTCACTCGCTAGGGTTTCGTTGCTCACAGCCGCCGCTCAGTCGGATGGAGACGGGAAAAGTGAATTTTAGGGTTAGGAGGAGATGAATTCGTGCTTTTATACCACAGGGGGGTTTGTGTGGGCTGTAGTAGACCATGGGCTGGGCTGTGAGTTTAAAAGTGGCCGGAATTTTTGGGCCGGTACACCCTATTACCGGGCCCTAACGAGATGGCCGAAAATGGCTGGAATTTCGGTTTTCTCGGACGAAATCCAAAACTTTGGGCTCGGGAGCCAAGCCGGGCGCCCCGGTGGCTGGTTCGGAAGGCGACGTGGTCGCCGTTGGCGCGGCCTTCTCAGCCCCTGCAGCTACTGAAGTGGAGGCCGGGAGAGGAACAACTCTCCGAGGCTGGAGAAGGGGAAGGCCACTGTTGGTGGTCCGACAGGGCTGGCGATCACCAACACCCCTAAAGCTGCTTTTGGCTTCATGGCTACGGCGGCGCCTCCCCAACTCCGTAGAAACGGAAAGAGCAAGGAGGCCTCGAGCTCGGGGTCTCTAAACAAGCCGATCGTCATCAACCTGGAGGCAACTATGCGGACGGTGGCGGGAAAGCTGGTGGTCGACCGAGTGCTCTCGCCGTACCCGGTTGATCCCAAGATGGTCATCAACGAGCTTAGAGGCCCGTGGAGGCTGCGGGGTGATGCTGTGGCCCAGCGCGTCACCAGCGAAGACCGCCGCTTCATCATCACCTTCAAGGAGGAGGGGGACCGGACTCATGTGTTGCAAGCTGGGCCATGGCATTTCAGAGATAATGATGTGCTGCTTGCGGCTTTTGACGGGAGGGGCAACCCAGCAGATGTACCCCTCAACTCCATCAAATATGGGTACAAATCTGGGGCCTTCCGGTGCCGCTCAAGACGGTGGAGATGGGCTACTTGGTGGGTGACAAGCTCGGCAAAGCTGTCGCAGTTTCCCACAAGGACAAGATGATCGTCGACGAGCACCTTCGTGTTCGGATTGAGCATGGCGTGGATGAGCCTCTGAAAAAGTTCATCGACACCATCGAAACAACCTTGGATGGCAACAAAACTGAGGTCCTATATGATGTAAAGTATGAAAAATTACCTAAGTTTTGCTTTTGTTGTGGCATGTTGGGGCATACCACGGCAAGTTTCTGCAGCATACCCAAAGAGCTCCGGCAGCCTACTTTCTCCATCGACATCAAGGCGTCGGCGCTCTGGAAAAGGCCACAGGCGGTGACTGGTCCGGAGCGACGTGGAGGACGGCCGCTCTCCATGGTGGCCCAAGAGAGTGAGTCCCGGGAGCCAGTCAAGCTGCTAGAGAAGGTCGTCACGGCTGTGTCAACTGTTGTGCAGAATCTGATGGTGGAGGCTTTTCCGCTGCTGCGAGGTAATCCGGTTCATGGCGGACTGGAGGACAACCACGAGTTGGGGTCAAGGGTTGCCCAGGTGGGGTGCCCTTCGTTGACTGACCCCAATAAGGGACGCGACCAAGGCATCGATGGCGCCATTCAGGTGCTGTCCAAGGAGTTGGCTGCTCATAACAGCCAGCTTGCTCTGCTGGTGGTCGACGCGGAGGCGCAACCTGCTGCTGGTGCCGCGGATGGGACGGAAGATACTCCCTCTGATCATGTTGCACATGATGGAGGGCCGGCTGCTACTATTGGCAGCCAACTTGGGCCTGATGCTGCTTCCCCGCTCCTGGATGGGGCGAATGGAGCCAGTGTGAAGCCTGGAGCTGATGCTCGGCCTTGCACTAAGATGGACAAGGCTGCTGGGGGTGGCCATCATAGCCTGGCTGCCCCTGGTGGATCGACAAACTTGGCGCGGTGGAGAAGATTGCATAGGGAGGATTAAGAGGAACGAGATGTCGTCCACGCGGCTTGCGCGACGCATGTCCAGTTTGGGGTTCCTACACCCCCGAACAGTGGCAGCGACCTCTCCAGTGGCAAGGCGGCTTTTGCCCAAATTCTCGTGAGCTCGACGGGCAACAAGAGACGCATGTCTAACGGCCAGGGCCTTGTGGTTAGTTTTAAAAGTACTAGTTCTGAGAGTATAGAGTCCAGGGGTGTCAATGTAGTGCCTCCTGCATGAAAAAAAGTGTGTGGTGAGAGGGTGGAAACTCTAATAGGTATAGATGGGAATATGGTGCATGTAACAAAAGAGGTAGATGAAGGAGAGGAGGTGGCTGAGGGTAGAAGGAGGGAGTAAGTGGGGGAGGGAAAAGAGGAGGAGGGCCTGCTAAGGATGCTACCGACTTAGGGGCTGTCGGCCAACTGACGGACGCGTGTGATGACGCCCGTCAGGAGCCATGAAAATGATCATCTGGAACTGTAGAGGGCTGGGTCGGCCTCGTACAGCTCAAGAATTAGTGTTCATCAATAAGTCTTACCGACCCAACATTATTTTCCTTTTAGAAACTAGAAAGAATAAAGATTATGTTGAGAGTTTGCGGTATCGTTTGGGTATGAAAAATGTATTTATTGTTTCGGGTAAAGGCAAAGGTGGTAGTTTAGCGATTTTTTGGGATAAGTGTTTCTCTGTGGAAATAAATAAATTTGGTGACCATTTTATTGATTTGTACATATGTAAGGGTGATGGACCAAGATGGAGATGCACATGTGTGTATGGGAAACCAAAGGCGAGCCAAAGGTACGTCATGTGGGAGCTTTTGAGACGAGTTAAATGTCTTGGTTCTGGCCCATGGTTCATGGTCGGCGATTTTAATGAAGCTATGTGGCAAAATGAGCATTTTTCTCGTAATAAAAGATCGTCTAAACTCATGGATAATTTTCGGGAGGTTCTCTCTGATTGCAATTTATTTGATCTGGATTTTCACGGAGTACCTTGGACGTATGATAACAAGCAGGAAGGTTGTCGAAATGTCAAAGCGCGTCTTGATCGGGCAGTGGCGTGCCCTCAATGGTCTGCTATGTTTCCCCAGTGCAAGGTTCAAAATGTCATTTCTTCCAGGTCAGATCATTGACCTTTGTTTATTCAGTTGTTGGGTAGTCGGCCTAACATCGCTTTTAATAAGCACTTGAGATATGAAGCTTTTTGGGAGAGGGAAAGTCTGGCCTTGGATGAACAGGTTAGGGAGTGCTGGAGCAAAAGTACGCAAGTTAGGGATTTAAAGGATGTGGCGACTAATCTTGGTAATTTAATGAAATCTTTGCACTCTTGGAGCCAAGATCATATTGGTTACCTCCCAAAAAAGTTGGAGGCTGCTCGTAAAAGATTAAATATTCTTTTCAAAAGAAGTGATAGGGCAGCCGTGATGGAGAGAATGAAAATTCTCATGGAGATGGATGAGTTGCTTATAAAGGAAGAGATCATGTGGAAGCAAAGGTCTTGCATCGAGAAAATGATCTTGGGGGACCGTAATGCAAAAAAGTTTCAGAGAAAGGCTTCTTGGAGGGCGAAGAAAAATAATATTTCTGCGGTCAAGAAGAGTGATGGGTCTATCACGGAGAACTTGGATGAAATCATAGGTATCACAAATTCTTTCTTTCAGCACCTTTATACTTGTGATACTAATGTTGACCCATCTCGTATTATTTCCATTGTGAGACCTCTCGTCACTGATGATATGAATGCGGAGCTATGTAAACCGTTTTCTGAGGAGGAGATTAGTGATGCTCTCTTCCAGATAGGTCCGTTAAAAGCCCCAGGTCCGGATGGTTTTCCTGCAAGATTTTTTCAGAGTATTTGGGGTTTAATAAAGGACATTGTAAGGGCGGTTCAGCAGTTCTTTATCTCAGGTGTTATGCCCGAAGGTGTAAATGATACTACCATTGTCCTTATTCCCAAAGTGAAGAATCCTCAGTCCATCAAGGAGTTTGGACCGATCATCTTGTGTAATGTCATTTATAAAATTATCTCCAAGTGCCTGGTAAATAGACTAAGACCTCTTTTGGAGGGTATGATCTCTCCCACTCAGAGTGCCTTTATTCCTGGAAGATTAATTTCTGATAACGCGCTTATTGCCTTCGAATGTATTCATTCGTTGAGTACATTAAAAGATAAGCGTGGAGATTTTTGTGCATATAAGTTGGATCTAGCAAAAGCGTATGATCGTGTAGATTGGCAATTTTTAAAGAGTATGCTGGGGGCTTTTGGGTTTGCTCCATCTTGGATTAACTGGATCATGACGTGTGTTACATCAGTGAAATTCTCGGTCCGGTTTAATGGACAACTGTTGGAACCTTTTTATCCTTCGTGTGGGCTCAGGCAAGGGGATCCCTTATTGTCGTATTTGTTCCTATTTGTTGCTGAGGCACTTTCCTTGCTGTTAAAGAATGCTTGTGACAAAGCTGCTCTGAAGGAATTTCACTTGAACAGACATGGGCCAGGTATCTCTCATCTTTTATTTGCGGATGATAGTCTCTTGTCTTTCAAAGGGTCCATAGATCAAGCCTTAGTCATTAAAAATATTTTGTCGTGCTATGAGGTGGGAACGGGTCAGCTTCTGAGCCCCGATAAATGTTTCATCAAGTTTGGCAAAAAGTGTAGTATGGAGGATCAGGTGGCCACTATGGTTATTCTTAATATTACTGCAGAAGGTTTTGAAGATAAGTACCTTGGCTTACTGGTACCTGAGGGTAGAATGAAGGTGGGCAAGTTCCAATCAACAAAAGATAAGGCATTAAAAGAAAAATATGTCTCAAGTGGTATAAAAGAAAATCAAATCAAGGCAGTGTTGCAAGCGCTACCAGTGTACGCCATGGGTTATCTTTAAATTCCCATGAAGAAGACAGAAGGAAAACACATTGGCTAGCTTGGGATAAACTCACTAAACCAAAAAGAGAGGGAGGCATGGGCTTCCGAGATCTTAGGTTGTTTAATCAAGCTCTTTTGGCTAAGCAGGCGTGGAGGTTACTGGTGAGTCCAGATTCATTATGTGCTAAGGTCTTGAGGGCCAAATATTATCCTAATGGTCAGATCTTGGATACTGCATTCCCGCAAGCTACTTCCGTGAATTGGCAAGACATTATGCATGGATCTGCTAAAAAAGGGGTGATCTGGAGAGTGGTAGATGGAAAAAATGTTAATGTTTGGAGAGATAACTGGCTACCTGGAAATTCCGGCCTCAGAGTTTTAGTCAAAAACAACCGCACTAGACTGAAATGGGTCTCTGAATTATTTATGAGTGGAACAAGAAGATGGGATGAAAACTTAATAAGGCACTTGTTCTATAGTCATGATGCTGATGAGATCCTAAATTTACGTATTCAGACTAGAGGTGAGGGTGATCTAATTGCTTGGCACTATGAAAAAAATGGCATGTTCTCTGTTAAAAGTGTGTATAGACTGGCATTAAATCTGCAGGATGGCAAGGGTGAGATTGGAATGTCCAGCACTGCCGTTGGCAAGGAAAGGAGTGCATGGGATGTTATTTGTAAGGCCAATGTTCCTCAAAAAATAACAATTTTTGCATGGCGAGCTGCATCCAACAGTTTGGCTACCCAGGTAAACAGAGTTACTCACCACCAAACGGTGTCAGGCAGGTGCACTATATGTGGGGTGGAGGATGAGAGTACCTTCCATGCCCTTGTGTCTTGTCCAAAGGCGCGCGCCTTCCATTTCGCAGTGAGAGAAGTTTGGAATATCCCTAGCGAGGAGCTATTCAGACTTACGGGGCCCGATTGGATATTGATTCTGCTTGATCAATTGGGGACGCTGGAACGCGATCAAGTATTATTCATGCTTTGGAGAGCATCGCATCTGAGGAATGACTTGATCTTCGGAAAGGGGAAAGAATCCTTATCTGCCTCTGTTACTTTTGTGGAAAATTACTGGAATTCTTTCTCTAAAGGAAAAAAACTATGCGCAAGTTGATTTCAGCATCAAAGGCAAGGAGGTGACACATAATTGGAGGTATGTTACCCCAAACGTGAATCTTCGTCATGATTGGGAACCCCCTGATCAAGGGTATATTAAGATAAACGTTGATGCTAGTTTTGGGGAGAGCATGAGAGCAGCTAGTGTGGGGATTATTGCCAGGAATCATCTTGGCGAAGTCTTGATTTCTTCATGGGATTTTATTCAGTCCTGCACCTGCGTGGACGAAGCAGAACTTCGTGCGGCTCTCGCCGGGTTATACATCGGTATTACTCTTCACACACCGGTTATTTTAGAAACTGATTGTGTGTATGTTGCAACTTCTCTAGAGAAAGAATCCATTGACAGGTCTCCTATTGTTGATATGAAAAAGGAGGCGATAAGCGTCTCAAAGCTCATAAAGGATTTCAAGGTTGCAAAGATTGATAGGCGGGCTAATAGGGCCGCGCATTAATTAATCATCGCGATACTTACAATCGTTCGATACAAAATTCACCACATAGGGCGGTACATCATTAACAAGAATACTATCGGATCTATTGTCAAGACTAAATTTTGCTATTAGATGAGCCACCACATTGGCGGATCGACTAATTTTAGCCATTTGAAAGCTATTTATCAGCTTAGATAAGCTCAGTGCTTCCTTCTTCAAATCAACCAACGTTGACCTGTCAAGGTTCTCTATTGCAAGAGTCGCCACAACAAATGCACAATCAGTCTCTAAAATAATAGGATTGTGCGGAGATATACCTATGTATAGACCAGTAACGCATGCCCTTATAGTTCTGCTTCCTCCACACTCTGACACGATCCAATGAAGTCCCAAGAAGAGACAATGACTTCCCCAGCCGCATTCCTAACCACCACACCCACACTTGCTTCTCTAATGCTCTCTACAAAGCTTGCGTCAACATTAATCTTTAAAAAACTAGTCGGTGGGGGAGTCCAGTCCATCTTAGCTCCCACATTATCAGGTGCCCATCTTAATCCATCTATTGGACCTTTTCCTTTATTTTTTGAGATGGCAAATTTAGTTCTCTGAAACCATGACAACTTTGAAAAACCTATAAACACAAAGCAGAGCAAATTAAAATTGATTGTTTGACCTACAATTGATTGATTACAGCAAGTACCTCGTGGTGACGCCGGGCGGACGGCTGATGGTCGTGCTCAAGACCAAGGAGACCACGGGTTGGCGGACACCATTGTCCTTCAAGGTCAGGTCCTCGGCGCGGGCGCCAAGGAGTGGAAGGAGACGGACGACATTAGCGACGCAGCGCTGTTCGTCGGGACGAAGGGTTCGTTGTGTGTGTCGACAAGGGAGCACCCGGGGCTCAGGGCCGGCTGTGTCTACTATGCCGCCCACGGCGGCGTCGTGGTGTTGAGCCTCAAGGGCGGCACAGTGAAGGAGGTCGATCGCGTCTGGACGGACCACAGCTGGCTGGAGTGGTTCACGCCGTGCATTTCACGATAGGTTGATATCATGATTGATTCCCTTGCTTGTTGGGTGGGCTAAATTGCAAGGTTGAAGCTAAAATTAAATAGTTTATGCGCATTATACACTACATATGTTTTTTTTTTTGCGAATCTATACACGACATATGTTCTTTGCTGGAGTGCTTAGAAAGCAATTTTGGATGCTTCCTTTTGCCATCAAATTGCAACACAGCAAAAGGTGCCCATTGTAGGTTTGGTTTTAAATTCTTTGAGGGAGACGTTAAATTATTTGACTTCATGTAACAAATACATAACAATAGAGAAGAGCTGCATGTATTTGGCAGCTAGGGATTTTTTTTCTCGGGAAAGGGATATTAAAGTCTTGCCGCAATGCCCCTTATGCAAGCAAGGTGCTGAAGATATTCGCCATTTGATGTTCACCTGCAGCTGAGCTTGGGAAGTTTGGCGGCCTTTAGGTCTGCGTGACATTATTGATCAAGCTTTGGCGGTGGACAGGTCGGGCTTGATTTTGCTCGCAGAAATTCCCAGGAATCTGATTAAAAAATCACCATTGCCTGGCCAGTTCGACTCTAAGAGACGGTCGATGTGGATGTGTGGTTCATATTCGGCAGTGACGGCGTGTCAAGATGGCAACGGGGACGAAACCCACCAGGTTTTGCGCTCTGGCGGTGTTTCTTTGGGCCGCTTGATTCAAGATGGATCAATGGCATATGCTAAAATAATGTATTTTGGCGGTATTGTCGGGTTTCGAGTTCGGATACTACTGAAACGGTTTAAACCCGTGAAACATGGCGGGTTTTATAATGTACCCACCAGCAACCCCACATGGATAGAAAGACGCCTATCTGTGTCCCCTATAATAGGGTAAAAACCCACGGGGCGGGTTTCAGGACCCATTGCTATCTTGAGCGACGTGCGGCATGTGCTCATTGAGCTCTGCTACTGATGATCTGCGTTTGTAGTTGTAAATCTTGAGACATCTCTCCCTCCCGATTCACAGGTATGTATGTGCGAGCACATAATGTATGAATTTGCAACCGCAGGCACACCACCAACACTGATGAATCATAATATCTCAATGAAAAAACTGATGAATCAATCACTTCTAGTTGCACCATTCAGTTACAACAACATCCTGTAGATTGTTCAAAGAACAACTAATCCCTGATCACCACATGCAGGGGGGCGGGGGGAGGGGGGAATGCTGTGTTCTCATCATGCATGGCATGGCAAAATATGAGCGTTACAAGCTCCTGAAAAATTTAGGCTAAAACACTTCTCGACTTCTGAATCTTGACCACTCAACTTGGTTGAAGTTTGAAACAAACACAAAATTAAGGTGTAATCTGCTTACTTCTGATCCCTCAACGTGTCTTAAAAAGCTTGCATAGTAAGTAGATTATATCAGGGAAACCATCTGCAATATGGTACGCCAAACTAGAAAACATCTCTGCACTTCTGAAACCTGAAACCATCTGCCTGCATGTTCATTGTTCAGAATAGTTAATACTCCCTTCGTACCAAAATAAGTGACTCAAATTAGTACTAACTTTGTACAGGAGGGAATACTATTTTTCTCGGGTACACACCAAAGTGCGCGTCATTTGTATTTGGGAGAAAACGCCGAGACAGCGACACATGTCTTCTTACAAGCAAAGAGCCAGGGAGAAAGGGGAAAGCAGCAAGGAAATAAAGCACAAAGCAGAAACCCCAAATTCCTAAAGCTTTCCATCGGAGTGTTGCAAAAAGACTTGAATTTTACATGTTTGGAAGACCGAAAATGTGGTGAATTTCCCATGCGAAAATATAGAAATATTTCTAAGTATGCCATGAGTAGAAAAACATGATTATAATGATTTCTAAACAAGACTCCATTATTTACACATTGTTGCCATGAATTAAATTAGCCCGTGAATTAGGTATCATACTGCTAAGTTTGGGAACATGGCAAATTTAGGAGTGTTTTCATAGGGATTTAGTCCTCTGAAACACATGGCAAATTTTGGTGAGATGGCAAATTTAGTTCTCTGAAACAATGACAACTTTGGAAATCTGTAATGTACCTTGGAGAAGACACAAGCATAGCAGATGAAAAAATGATTAATTGACCGATTGATTGATTATAGCAGCGACAATAACACTGAACTAAGTGCATGGAAAAATTTACTTCAGATGGAAACTTTGGAAAAATGTAAACACAAAGCAGAGCAGATGAAAATTGATTGTTTGACCTACAATTGATTGATTACAGCAGCACTCACACAAACGATGGACTCGAGCGTTGTATTACGAGGACGAGTTTGTACATTATGACGTTTCAAGCGTGAAGACGCACAATGTTATCTTTGTCGTGTGGCCTATGATGTTTTGATCCCGCAGATCGTCGGATTTGATGGTTTGTTGTCCGGCGAGGAACATATGTTTAAAAAAATCTTTCTTTTTTCTGGATGCTGGGGAAAATCTTTTTTAAAAAAATTTGCAGGAGAAAATCCTTTTTTTTTACATCATGCTGGATAAAATCCTTTTTTTGACATCATGCTGGAGAAAATCTTAGTGGGAACGTAGGGATTTGTCATCAAAAAAACCAGAAGTGAGGCATAGGCGGTTAAGGTAAACGTCCTTAATAACTTTGAAATCGTTAATCTCCAATCCGACGACGCAGACCATCCTCCTCCCAATCCCTAATCGATCCTTCCGATGCGGCGAAATCGAGCAAAGGCCGCCGTCGACCTCCCGCCGGACATGCTAGCCAACATCCACGCCCGCCTTAGCCCCCTCGACCGCCTGGCCTTTGCCGCCGCCTTCCCCGCCTCGCGCGGCGCGTTCAGGACAGAGGCGCCGTGGCTCGTCCTGCCCGGCGGCGACAACCCGGACACCGCGACGCTCTTCTCGCTCTCCGATCGCATTGCCACCACCCTGGGCGCCCCGGAGCCCGCGTTACGCGGCCACGTCGTCCTGGGCTCCTCCTCCGGCGGCTGGCTCGTCACCGCCAACGACCGGGCCCGGATGCGCCTGGTCAACCCGGTCACCGGCGAGCAGCGCGCGCTCCCGGCCATCACAACCATCCCGGGCCTCTTGGAGAAGTGGCGCGGCTTCAGCTACATGATGCTCCAGCCGAAAGACTTCCTCAGGGGTCCCCCGTACCACGTCGGCGGCGACCGCCCGCCGCAGGGGACGTTTACGATGGGTGCCGAGCTGATGCGTCGCTTCTTCTATCGCAAGGTCGTCCTCTCCGACTCCGACTTGCCGGGCCCTGCTGCCGCCATGCTAATCACGGGACCGCGATTCGGCGTCCCGGCCTTCGCCACGGCGGAGGGCGGCGCGTGGAGGCTGGCTCCCTCGCGTGAAGGCGTGGAGGACGCCGTCCACTACAACGGCAAGTTCCACTCCATCACCTACGCCGGCGCCGTAGAGGCGTGGGAGCAAGATGCCAATGCCGGCGGCGTGTTCACGAGCATAGCGGTCGCGCCAAGGCCAAGGCTGCCCAATGCGGACGGCGATTCGTCGTTGTGCCGCCACAAGTACCTCGTGGCGGCGCCGGGCGGCCGGCTGATGGTGGTGCTCAAGGAGTCCAAGGAGGAGACCATGGATAAGTACTCCCGCCCTCGGAGGACGTGCTCCTTCAAGGTGCAGGTCCTTGACGGGGAACAGTGGAAGGAGACGGACGATATCGGGGACGCCGCGCTGTTCGTCGGGGTGAACAGTTCGCTCTACGTGTCGACGAGGGAGCACCCGGAGCTCAGGGCCGGCTGCATCTACTACACAGAGAACGATACAGAACTGTGAAAGGATGGCCACAACGCCGACGAAGACAACAGAGTCGGTGTGTACAGCCTCGAGGTCGGTTGGACGGAGAAGGTCGAGGGCCTCGGGCAGCACAGGAGCTGGCCGCCTCCGGCGTGGTTCATTCCTGCCATCCCATGATGATGGATATAATTGATAGCCTAGGTTCGTGTTTTTTCAGTAAAGAAAAAGGCTTGACAACTAAGAAAACAGTTTAGTTTCCAGCTTCGTCTTCAGGAAACAGTTTTTGATTATTGTCTTCTGAGCTTTCTGGATGGACAGGTTTTATTTACTGAATAAGATAGAAGAGTAATTATGATTATTTGTTCCAGATTACAACCAAGCTACAGCAATTGATAGCCTGGTTTCTAGATTGTTTCAACAGTAGGGAATTTGTTGCAGTGTGCAGTGCAGCAGAGCTTAGCTAAGGCAGTGTATGCATGTGCTTAGCTGATGACTTGAGAGGCTCACAGCCTCTGCTTACTTAATTACTGCACTTTTTTTAAGATCGGGTTTCAGAAGTATGCTACAACAATTTGGTTTGCAGCATGTTTCAGACTCTCAAGTCATTTGTGTTTGTTTCAAGTTTCAGAAGTAACGAAGCACTAGCTAGTTTAATGTAGTAGTTTTGCAGGCCTCAAATTTCGACGCCTCCCATGTTTTTTTTTGTTGTTGTCTGCTGCACACAGTTGAATCTCCAAGTCACAAGATATTGTCAGTGTTGATCAGTTGTGGGGAGTGAGGGCCCGTTCGGCAAACCACCGCGCCAACATTTTAAGCTACTGCTCCGTCCGCTCCGGGAGCGGAGTGGTGGAGCCGGAGGGTCTCCGAACAGGCCTATTGTGTCCCTGCCACGGCTTCCACAAATGTCATTCCCTGATGAAACTTGGCAAGCACTCAAAACATTTGTCATTCTTTGTCACAATTTTTTTTTTAGATTTTACTATTCATGGTGGTATCATAAGAGCTAAAACTCGGATGGGTACTTACCAACACTTTTGTCATGAATGCAACTAACATTGACATAGATGTGATGTTTTTTTGAACATTTTGGTATCTTATTTGCATTTTTTTTTACTTTGTATGAATTAGTCATGAAGTTTTCAAAGTGACGGCCAAACAGTCAAATGGCAAAAGCACAAGACGCCAAAGTGGGTTGGTCAAGACCACGTGTTTTCAGAATCTGTGGGTAATCCTGACGAGGGGGGCACAACTAAGGGTATAAAACCAATTATTCCTTTTTGTTTTGTCAAATTTTCTCTACTGACCATATTATGTTGTTCTTCAAGGCAAATGAATGATCTGACAACATATATATAGTAACCTGCACTGTAGGTGCATTTCCTGGAAGTTGGTAGACCCACGGACAATTAGACATCATGCCCTTCGTCTTTGCCGTCTCTATATATCTAACTAGGATACATCTGTGCTTATGCCCTTATGTTTGCACGATTCATAGTGAACTATCATAATCTATGACATGTCGTATCTGTGTGTTTTGGTGGATCTTTTCTCTGGAATTATTTCCAAATGAATTGTGGCGTGAAGAAGAACTTAGCTAACGCAGTATTTCCTTATTTAACTCACTCATATAGTAAATGTGCTACTTATGAAGTTGTTGCTGGTGCTTGGGGTGAATCGAGAGCCCAACCATAGACTGCAACTTCGATTGGACTATGTGATGGATTTGATGTTAGATATGTGGATTTAACGTTATATATGTGGATTTCACGTTATATATGTGGATTTGATGATGATCCATCTTATGTATGTGGATTAGGGCATGTAGGTATTTTAAATTGCAGGGCGGAAAAAAAACAAAAAAACAAATATGGAGTACTTATATGTCGACGGCAAAGCCCTTGGCATAGCACCCAATTATGCTGATGGCAAAGCCCTCTGCAAATCCCCCGGCCTGGGAGCACTAGGGCCCGCCATGTACCTAGTTATGCTGACGGTTTTGCCGTCGATAACGCCTGACAGATATGCCGACAGCCAAGACCTCGACAAAGCAGCCCACATGGGAGCACCAGGGCCCGCCACATGCCCAGCTCTGCCGACCGTTTGGCCATCAGCAATGTCTGCTTGATATGCCAATGGCAAAACCCTCAGCAGAGCTGCCCACCTGGGAGTACTAGGGCCCGCAACGTGCCCAGTTCTACCGACGGTTTTGCCATCGGCAAAGTCTCTAGAATGGTAGACGAATGTTAACGGCTATTTTTTTCGACGACCGTTCTATGCTGATGGCCGTCGGTAAACCATCGGCAAATGTCCATGTGCCGACCACCATGTGGCCTTTGTCCATAGCCCTCTGGCCGCCATCTCCAGGGTCTCCAGCCACAATGGCAGCAGCGTGAGCTTCCGCTCAGGCCCCATCGTCGCAGCCGCATCGTCATCAGCTGCTCAAAGAGACTGTCGTGTCGTGGCTGGCAGGTCCACACCGCCTTCCAGGCTTGAGCACGACCGCTAAACTAAGCGTACACGCATTATATCTTAGCCTACGCTTCGGCCGCCGATCGACCCAACCAGCCGTACGCGCTAATTAGCCGAACCACGTGCTCGCTCGTGATCTACCGTAACCGCTTATGACCAGACTCGAAGTGATTTGCCTAGCATGGGTCCCTCCGGGAAAAATCCAGTAGTAACAAATTACGATCACCAACGCTAACTAAACTGGTTCTACATGAAATAGTAATGTCACTGTCGCTGTTATATAACAGTAGGAATGCATTACCACATCTGAGTCTAGATTTACTAGGTCACTATTATCAAGCAGTAGTAATGCATTACTACATGGGCGAAGTATCAGGTGAAAACGTTAATTCAGTGAAAATCTGGAAACTTACCACCAGAGCCACCGGATGGTAGATGGACGGATTAGATAAGAAGTTAGATGCCCCATAGCCACTTAAACATATTTACAGAAATCCCCTTGCTACACACGACAGCTCTAAATCCGGCGAAGACCACGACAAATGGCGGAGCGGCGGCGGCGGCGGTGATGGTGGATGCTTAATGGCGCACGAGCCTGACGTGGTTGAGTAGCTCATGCACCTCGCGATAGCAGCGCCTCATTTGGCACCCTGCCTGCCCGCCGGCCCAGCCGGTGCGTTGGCCGCACCCTCGGGCGGTTCCTCTTTTTTT